>NW_020230235.1:0-172500 GCF_003227715.2 Harpegnathos saltator
CAAAAGAAAAAAAAGGGAGAAAAGATTTTTTCCGCTTCCGTGGCACTCACTGACAGTGGCCGTCGGTGAGCATTCGATCCGCTCGGAGGAGCACGTGTTATTCACGTAATTAACGTGACGAGACTCCGATTATAAATATCCCGCGAGTCGACGAAATATTTGAACTTTTAAAAAAAGCATCAAAGAAAATCACGTTAATGTTGTCATGGGTAAAATCTCACCCCGGTATATATTTTCTTATTTTTGAAATGAAAAAAGCCAAACGAATGCAATTAAATGTTATTTATCATCATTGAATATTAAATGAAAAGTAGAAGAGTTATTGTCCGCAGCGGATAATCTCCCTGTATAAAATGTCGAACTGAAACATATTAAAAAGTATTGACATTTTGAATACGTCTGAATTCTGCTTTCTGATCCGAAGAAAGGGAAAATAAAAAGTATTAGTTCCCATTAAATTTCACCGCGCTAAATGCGAAATGGCAGTAGTGAATGCTTCGCATTAACAAGGATTCAATTCGTTTCAAATATGCCTTGTATTCAATCGCAATCGATAATTTTTAAATGCGAACTTTCGTATTGAAAAATATTCACTTCTTCTCCTAATCGTTTTCGGATTCAGAGGCATACAAGATTTTCACGTTCTATTCCCCGTCGCATTAAAAAGTATTCATCCGCGATCCAATCTGAGAGCAGAATTCACGACAAAATCTCGTGAATGCGAAACAATACTTTTAAATACATTTTATACAGGACTATTATATATTTTATATTATATTATTTTATATTATATTATAATATTTAATAAGAGCGCGACTAAATTCGCATAGGATGAAATTCCATTCTTTAACGCTACCATGACCTTTAATTATTCTCTGAAAACGGCGTCACAACAACTTACACTCTGTACAATTAGTTGCTAACATATTTTCTAATCGTATTTATTCCTCTTTAATTAACATAAAGCTAACAAATGTCCAATACTTCGACAGAGTAATTTTCTTTATTTTCAGTAATCAATAAATAGAGTGCATCAATGTCGCGTACAGTTTAAAGGCCTCCTCGCATTCCCCTCGTCGTTCCGAAACTTTCGAGAAAACAAGAGACGCTCAAAGGCAAGTCTCTCTTGCTTCAACTGCCGCCGAGGCCCGCAATGTTTACATCGGCGATTGTGTTGATCGGCTCGCGAGCGACGACACTTTTTGCCCTTCGTATTATAATACTCGTGCACCTCATGTATTCGACCTCATTCCATCAGCAGCAGCCATGCGCGACGCTCTCGTCACTTCCGTCTCGTGTAATTAAAAGAAATATATCTCGTCGGTCCTCGAGATATTCAATCGGCATCGCGTCGGCATCTCATTCATTCACTGCACGGTCGAATCGCGAGTATCAGCATTAGAAGCATGAGCGAGTGAAATCCGGAGGACTTCAGCAGTCGAGAAGCAGAACGCCGGCAGCGATATGTCACGTTTCCAGGTATGTGGAATCATTTATTACGCGGAAGGTCTCCGATAACGAGAGCGTACGTTTGACGAATTTTCCGGGAATAAGAAGTCGGAATTTCGCGCTCGGTATTCACAATCCGTCATCATCCGACTAGTAATCATCACTTTATGAATTTGCAATTACTCTCGTCAATCTCTGTCTGTCTATCTATTTATTGCGTTGTTGTATACAAAAGATATTGATCCAGACAGAGACGGATAACGGTCCATGAACGTGGATCTCGAATTCATCACGTTCTCAACCAAACATTCTGAATCATTCCCAATTCCTGTGTGAGAATATTGGTCTTGTGTAGAATATTCAACGTCATATCGCTTCTTAGACTGCGACCTTTTTTGTTTTCGGTCAGCGCTTCTTTCAAGTTTGTTTACTCTTGTTATGGGATCTGAATTTAAATGTCCATCCGTAAAAGAATATTTTCGAGAGCACACAACTGTTGTCCGCTTCTTATTGTCATTTTCTTTCGTCAGCTCTTTCAAGAGCTCCTATCTAGACATTCAATGTCAATAAAGAAAAAAAATCGTAGCGAATATTCTCCACTCATCTCGACCAACCATTTTTTCTCTACCGCAGCTTACCAACCAAGAACGCTAAATTTTTGTTCCAGACGTTACGGAAAGCAAGTCCGGCGGACGCGAATGCCGCACCGAAGGATCCGGTTCGGGCAGAGCAGGGTCGGCCGGAAAGTAAAGTTTACAAGTTTCCTACACATCTGTGTTCAACTCTTTACGATCTTTGCCTTTGTAACTTGTTCCTCATCAGCTCTCTTGAAAGCTTCAAGTCCCATTTAAATTTTCAATGTTGGAACAAAAATATAAAGATAAAAATTCCGTATTAAATTATATCCGTATTTTCGATTGGTCCCGATCAAAGATATTCTCTCTCTACCGCAGGTTATCAACTGGGAAAATTATTTTTCTGTTTCAGTTGTTGCGGAAAGCAACAGCATCCGGTGGACGCGGATGCCGCACCGGAGGATCCGGTTCGGGCGAAGCAGAGTCGGCTTAAAGGTAAGTTTACAAGTTTACTATAGTCCTCTGTTTGATCCTTGGCGATCTAGAGCTAGGATATAATTTCCGGCTCGACTTGAATTACGATCGCAGAAGGTAAACTACTCTTTTACTCACCCGCACTCGTTGGTCAAATCTGATGAGTAAATGTGAATTTTTTGTTACAGAGTTGAAGCGGAACGTGGCCGGCTCTGACTGCAAGTCGTTTCGGTGAGTCAAAATGAAAAGAGAAACAAAATTCTGCATGACGGATGTGGAACTAAAAAATATCGTTCGAGTCAATGCGAATTGCAAATAGATACTTGCATGTGTGTATTTATGACGTTGAATAAAATACATTGTTCGGAACAATCAGGGGATTACTTGATCGATAGCCTGCATTACATACAAGATTAAAAATACTGAATGATTCTCTTTTGATGTTCAGTCATCTGAATAAGAGAATATTCATATGTACAAACGCGACACCAACATCAGCTGCTTTATTTTTATTTTTCAAGCGGGCCGCAGAATTACTTAACGATTTAATTATTTGACAATATTCAATTGTCCGTATAAAATATATTCATACCTAAATGCCGATATCGTTAGCTACTTTTCTTTTATTTGCAAAACAGGCTGTAGAATTATTTGGCAATATTGTCCATTCATCACAATCCCTATTGTCTCGAGTAGCGTATAATGCGTGTAGAAATTGCGCCAGCGCACGCCGAGCTTGAGGTATCCTCGCTCGCGTGCCTTTGAATATCGCGACCGCGATTGTCAATATACGCGTTTTTACTCGCGTTGCTAACAAAGAAAACTTAAATTCTCATTTCGCCAAAGTATCGCGAACGTAAGCTTCGTCGTGACAGAGCTATAATGCGTAAAAACTTTGCCCCGCTCCTCTCTCTTTGCGCTCCCTAAGGGAGACCGGTTTCTGATTGTCTAATCTTTCCTCGCGTGCATTCGCGTCGCGAATATTCACTCGTAGATATCGATAATCCCACATTTTCGCGACTTTTCAGACGCAATCGCGAAAAGCACCGTAAAAATCCGTTGGACGAGTCAATAAATTTTCACACGGTTCTTACTCCTCGCCGATCGAGTTTATAGAGTCCGTTTCGCAGCGCGCAAAACGTTTCCACCGATGGCGAGTAAAACGTTCGTTAATTGATGTAAATATCGCCGTTCTAATACCGTATCGACCGCGTCGCGGAAGTATGATGAAAGTGTAGCGATCACCGTGGGACGAGCTGCAAGATGGATGTTGCGCGACATGGAGAGCGGCAGCGGACATGGACGGACATTGGTGGATCTAGTTGGATGCAACAGGACATCATCAATATCATCATTGGTGAGTGTCTGACTCAAAGCTCGCAAAAAGAACTTTTATTATTACTTTATTATTACTTTTATTATTACATTGTGCATGCCGTAAATTTGCATTGACTCTTGTAACGAAAAATATATTCCATGAATTATTGTCCTATATTATTGCCATATATTGTTGCCACATATTGTTGCCATATATTGTTGCCATATATTGTTGCCATATATTGTTGTCGTATATTATTACCATATATTATTCCCATATATTGCCATGTATTCTCGCCATATATTATGGCCACTTGAAACGCGCGAGCAATCAAGAAAACTGAATTTATCGATAATCGCAAAGGCGCGGCAGACGTCACAAATGGATGTTAGCAGCCGGTCTCAGGGTTGACCGATAACAATACTGTTGCTGCAATTTAACTTTAAACAACAGCGGCCTCAGATCGCAAGAAACTTTTTATCGCGGACTAACCTTTCGAACGGAATGTTCCCGAGAAGCGCTCTTGAGATAAATGGAAGTTATAAGCGAACCTCATCGATAGCATATTTACCTTCGATATCTCCTAAAAGTCTCAAGATATAACGCTCTTTTGCAATATAGTTCTATATCAACCCTACTTTAACCATAAAGCTCGACTTTCAATTCACAGTAGAAACGGAGATATTAACATCACAAGTTAAACATTTTAGCTTACTATATCTCCTAAACAGTTCAAGATACAGGAACGCACTCTTGCCACAATGTAGTTCTATACCAACCCTAATATTACCATAAATTTCCACTCTCAATTCCCAGTAGAAGCGGAGATATCAAAGGTACAAGTTGGAAAACTTTAACCTTCGATATCTCCTAAACGGCTAGAGATACAGGCCTGTTTCTTGCACCAAAATGTAGTCCTCTAAAAACCCTACACTTCACCATTAATTACGACTGTCAACTCCCAGTAAAAGCGGAGATACCAAAGGAAAAGTTGGAAAATTTTAACTTTCGATATCTCCTAAACGGCTAGAAATACAGGCCTGTTTCTTGCACCAAAATATAGTCCTCTCAAAACCCTACATTTTCCCGTAAATTACGACTCTCAACTCCCAGTAGAAGCGGAGATATCAACGGAGAAAGGTTGGAAAACTTTAACCTTCGATATCTCCTAAACGGCTAGAGATACAGGCCTGTTTTTTGCACCAAAATATAGTGCTGTAAAAACGCTACATTTTTCCATAAATTGCGACTCCCATCTCACTCAGAAAATTTATTTTCGGAAATCCGACGTTTCATTCAGAGTTCTGGTTAGCCCCACACGAGTTCTAAAGATTATTATTAACACTCGGAGCGCTGAAACCAAAATTGAAAGAATTCTCGCCGATTTTCGAGCTGAGGGACATGGAAATATTCGACTCGTGAGACGAAAATCGGCGAGAACTCTTTCAATTTTAGTTTTAGCGCTCCGAGTGTTAATAATAATATTCAGGACTCGTGAGGGGCTAACCAGAACTCTGAATGGAACGTCCGATTTCCGAAAAAATCTTTCGATCCGAGGGACATGGAAATATTCGACTCGAGGGACGAAAATCGGCGAGAACTCTTTCAATTTTGGTTTTAGCGTTCCGAGTGTTAATAATAATATTCAGAACTCGTGAGGGGCTAACCAGAACTCTGAATGAAACATCGGATTTCCGAAAAAAAAATTTTACGTGTTTAATAAACAATCAATTTTTTTGAAAATCCAATGTTTTATTCAGAGTTCTGGTTAGCCCCTCACGAGTTCTAAAGATTATTATTAACATGCGACGCGCTAAAACCAAAATTGGTAGAGTTCTTGCCATTTTTCGTTTTCTAATTCGAGAATTTTAAATATAATTTTTCTTATTGTTTTAAACAGAACTATTTTTAAAACTTATCTAGAACTATAGAACTATTAAAAATCTATCTAGAACTCTAAAAAAATTGTCATTTTTTACATAATGAGGGGCGTCGTGAAGTTGGCCCTCCGATTTTTAAAATGGTATTTTCTCTACTTTAAATGACGGAACTCTTTCTATAAAGGATTGCGAACTCTAGAACTCTGCGAGGGGCATTCAGAACTCTAATAATTTTTTTCAAATTTGAAGAACGAAGGGCCATTTTCACAGAGGTGATGGAGCGAATACATTCTCTGTCTCTCTTTTGCTTGGCTCGTCGAAACAAGTCGAGCGGAGGGCGGGGTCTCAAAGGAAGTGTCATCGACGAAACGTGCAATGCTTGCGATGCCCGTGTGTTGTATGCAATACGTGCATTTTCTTAAAAAATAAAAAAAAATTTATTGTGATACACGTATGTTGTATGCAACACGTGCATTTTCCTAAAAAACGAAACAAAAAAAGATTGGCGAAAAAGGACAACGCCGACCGCCGACCGCCAAGGAGATGCGAACCACCGACCTCAACCTCGCGAGTCCAGAGTACTTCCACCAAGCCACACGCTCTTTGAGAAGCTCGCTCCTTGGTTTTGGTTCATGAAGCACTCGCGATTTTCAATCGCGACTTTCTTGCAAACGCTTCAATGCTATGCCGTATCTTTTAGTGCAATGTTAATTTGTCATGCAAATCTATCGACACAACCAGTTTAGTCGAAATCAATTGCTATTGATCATCTCGTTGGATTCACGCCGAGAGTGAAACGTCAATCTCGGCCGTGTGTCGGGAAGCACAATCTCGGCAACGTTGCGAATCAGAGCGAGATGGAGCGAACACATTCCCTCTCTCTCTCTCTCTCTCTCTCTCTCTCTCTCTCTCTCTCTCTCTCTCTCTCTCTCTCTCTCTCTCTCTCTCTCTCTCTCTCTCTCTCTCTCTCTCTCTCTCCCTCTCCCTCTCCCTCTCCCTCTCCCTCTCCCTCTCCCTCTCCCTCTCCCTCTCCCTCTCCCTCTCCCTCTCCCTCTCCCTCTCCCTCTCCCTCTCCCTCTCCCTCTCCTCTCCCTCTCCCTCTCCCTCTCCCTCTCCCTCTCCCTCTCCCTCTCCCTCTCCCTCTCCCTCTCCCTCTCCCTCTCCCTCTCCCTCTCCCTCTCCCTCTCCCTCTCCCTCTCCCTCTCCCTCTCCCTCTCCCTCTCCCTCTCCCTCTCCCTCTCCCTCTCCCTCTCCCTCTCCCTCTCCCTCTCCCTCTCCCTCTCCCTCTCCCTCTCCCTCTCCCTCTCCCTCTCCTCTCTCTCTCTCTCTCTCTCTCTCTCTCTCTCTCTCTCTCTCTCTCTCTCTCTCTCTCTCTCTCTCTCGCTCTCTCTCTCTCTCTCTCTCTCTCTTTCGCTTGGCTCGTCAAAACAAGCCGAGCGGAGGGCGGGACTTCAGACGGATAGACGGGAGCAGTTTCTCTGTGTGTGTGTGTGTGCCGATTACATTCTTACATAGAAACGTACGGCAATTGAAAATGTTTAAGCATATACCCAGAGATTCTATCTGTTGCGTATGACACGTGTGTGTGTGTGTGTGTGTGTGCGTGTGTGCGTGTGTGCGTGTGTGCGTGCGTGCGTGCGTGTGTGCGTGCGTGCGTGTGTGCGTGTGTGCGTGTGTGCGTGTGTGTGTGTGTGTGTGTGTGTGTGTGTGTGTGTGTGTGTGTGTGTGTGTGTGTGTGTGTGTGTGGTGTGTGAGTGCGTATATGCACACGTACGTCACGCACACTTTCAATGCAATACATGCACACGGACACAACTGCGCTAAAGAACGCCTGCCGGAGTATAAATAAATATTAACGTAACGCTGAAATATTTTGGAAAAATAATTTTGGGTACACACAAAATATTATCTTATTATCATATATTTATATATCGATATAAATCGTATATAATCTTCATGATATTAATCATATACAATCTCAATTCTTATTTTTTTGTGCATGTTAACATGTTAATTCATGTTACAAATGCATAACAATGCGCGAGACCGTGCTTGTCAAGTACGCTATTATGGTTGTAGCACGGACATAAACCGCCCGAAAGTGGATGTAGCACGGACAGCCACCAGATGCAGGTTTTACCGTCGACACCTAAAAGTGGATGTAGCATCGTAGTTCCCTTCTCAAAATGGATGCAGATAGCGCCCATTCTCAGTGCGAAAAATCGGTGTCGCCGAAAACGCCGTGTTGGGCGCTCTCAGCTTCCTCTCTGCTGATACTAATGACGTATTTCTATATGATTAGAGCATCCCATTTAAATCTCATAGCACACCATTAGAAAAAAGGGCCACTTTAAAGAGTAAAAATCTAATGGTAATGAAAAATCTTTTAAATTAAATTTAAATTAATTATTAATATTCTTTAATATGAATAATATTTCGTTGTCATTTCAATAACTTGCTGGTAAAGCAAATATATCCCAGTAACGTTACATATTTTTACATTACGTTACATAACTTTGTATATTACAACATTAAATGAACATATAATTTCGACTGATTTGTGTATGAAATTAAATACATAAATATTTCAGTAACAGCCTAATATATAACGTTTATATAGGATATTTATCTTACTGGAAATATTATTGAAATCGCAACGAAACGAAAGTGGAGAAAAGTAATCTTCATTTCATCAAATTAATGATAATAAAATACTAATGGTAAAATAATTAATTTTCAGGACTATAACGAAAAATAATTAAGATTAATAAAACTGCGAGAAGCAACTGAGCAGCAACGGGAGCTTCATACTAAAAAATGGCGATTGCTGAAGCAGAAGAGAAGATTATTATGCTAAAACTGTTGAAAAAGGAAGAGGCACTCAGGTAAACATAGTATAATATAAAATATTGACAAAGATATAATATTCTACGATAAAACATTCTTCAAATTAATTATTAATAATATTATTATTTAATTTGAATTAATAATAATTATTAATAATAATTATTAATTTTTTATCTAAACATGTATAAGTGTAAATTTGTATGAATTTATCTTGATTAACATTATTAGAACATGCCATTCATCGTAGATATAAACTTAATATAAAAAATATAATTGATTCACAGCATTATTTCATATTTAAGAAAAATGTCTTAAAATAAAAGCATATCTGTGCACAAGTACTATACCATCTTGTTCTCGATTTATAATGTCCTCAAATATATTCTCATTAAGCTCCTCTCAGACCACTTCACCCAAATTATTTTGTATACATACATTGTGCAAAACGGCAGTGGCACATATAATTGCCACCGATGTGGTCAACTTTGTTTTTAAGCCGTAGTACAGGCATGGAAATCGACGTTTTCAAACTCCAAACAGTTGTTCAACTATAACTCATGTTTTGGTATGTGCAGTATTGTATCGAATTTCTGCGTCTGTCTCAGGTCTTAAAACAGACGTTAGTAGATAGCTGCCAGTAGATCATTACCATTAGATTTTTACTCTTTAAAGTGGCCCCTTTTTCCAATAGTATGCTATGAGATTAGATGGGATGCTCTGATCATACAGAAATACATCATTAGTATCTTCCTCGTCCTTTTCATTTTCATCTTCGATGATCACTTGTGTGGATGGTCTTTATGTAGAACATATCTGTACATTATCTGAAAAATGAAAAGTCAAAATTGAATGTTGTAATATAAAAGAAAAATAAGATCTACGTATAGTGCTTACATTCTTTCTCAAATATTGTAGTGCTGTCAAATGGGCAATTAATTTCTACGTTCTAAGTTAGCATGTGTTGCATTCATGAATTCCATTACTGGGTCATTCGGTTGTACCAGTGCAGAACCTCCACCTGTCATAAGCCGGTGGTGCCGGATCACCGTGTTTAATTTTCGTTTCCTGAGATAAATTAATAAAATAAGTATCAAAATATAATAAAAAGGAACCGAATATAAAGACATACATATGTAAAAAGAATTTCGCTTAACAGAAGTATATATAATAAACTGATAAATTATCAAAAAAATCATTATTACTTATTCCTGTTTCATGTTATCCCAGCATTTCCTCAGTTGTTTGCTGAAACGTATGGCCGTAACATATGGCGTATAACCTTCGCTAGCGTATTTTTTTGTTATTCTCTCCTAGGTTAGGTCTCTCCTATGCCTCTGCCTTATTCTTCATATCTGTCGCACCGGTTTTCTTATTTTCAATAGCTTCTTCTTCTGAAATAAGCTGCGCCAGGAGCATTCTCTCCCGGTCCGTATAACAAACACTTTTATCCATTATTGACTAATATGATTTTTGTTTTAAAAGTCTTCTGTTCGCCTCCGCGGCGGTTGGATGTGGTTCTTGTAACTGCGCATTTTTTTGATCGTGGGGACTGCGTACGCGCTGTCCCTGTTTTTCTTTCTACATCATACTACTGGGAAATGGCGAATGGACATTGCTGTATGCAATCTTTTTTTTTTTGGTCACGCAGGGAAAATCCATCATGGATACCCCCGACCCTTGGGGGGGGGTCAGAGGATTATGTCGGACTCTTACCGACTAAAACCCCTGCGGGATGCCTACCTGTCGGACCGGTGAGAGGGGAGTCAGAGGAACTACTCCCATATTCTCTCCCCAACCCCCCGGCCCCAGGGCTCTAAGGGAGCCCCTCGCCATCATTGCACCGCACCCTGTTCCACAGAGGGAATCCAAGATGCGGTCCCCGGTCGGTTGGCCGACCTTTGGCCTTCTGGTTTCACCTGAGGAGAGGGGGGCATCCGCCTCCCTCCTTACCCCCCCTCCTTGCTATTCAGGGAGGAGTTGCTGTATGCAGTCTTTTTTTTTTTTTTGGTAACGCAGGGGAAATCCATCATGGATACCCCCTCCCCTTGGGGGGGGAGGGGGTTATATCGGAATCTTACCGACTAAAACCCCTGCGGGATGTCTACCTGTCGGACCGTTGGGTGGGGAGTTAGGGGAACTGCTCCCGCATTCCCTCCCCAATCCCCCGGCCCCAGGGCTCTCCGGGAGCCCACGCCATCAACGTACCGCGCCCTGTCCCACGAAGGGAGTTCAGGGCGCGGTCCCCGATGGGTTGCCCAACCGGTTGGCCTTCTGGTCACACCTGTTAGGAGGAAGGAGACACCCACCCCTCCTCCTTTACCCCCCTTGCTAATCAAGGGGGGAGGGTTTTGGGGGAGCGGGCCCGGCCCCAACCGGGACATCGCTTCCCCTTTACCCTACTTGTCCGACCGCGCGGGGGGACCAGGGAAACCTAGTCCTCCCTGCTCGGACGGTGGCGGGCCCGAGGCGGCCGAGGAGTTCTCGACCCGTCGCTGTCGACGGACGACGAGTCCTCCTCGGCCGACGCCACCTCGGGTCCGCTGCCGATTCTTCCTTCGGGGGATCGTCGACCGGTGCGTTGCCTCCGGCTCCGCACTCCCGGTCGACGTCCCCACTCCGCGGCCTCCTTCTGCGAGATGACCTCTCTGCAGAAGGAGGCCGCTGCGTCCCACGCCTCCTCGCTCCCGCACATGGTCGTGACCATGCGCGGGAGCGAGAGTTCCCCCCTTCGGCACCCCACCGCCCCCTCGAGGACACGGCGCTCCCCGTCCTATGCGGAGCATGTGGACAGGGTGTGATGCGCCGTGTCCTCGAGAATGGGGCGGTAGTGGCATCGAGTGGTGGGCTCCTTTCTGATCCGGTGCAGATACCGACCGAAGCAGCCATGCCCGGTCAGCATCTGCACCAGGTGGAAGGTCATTCCACGTCCCCTCCTGCTCGTCAATTCAGACAGGCAGGCGCGGACAGTCGCGGCCATTGTAGGACCGGACACCTTCGGGTCAGACAGCTCGTCCTGCCACTTACGAAGGGTCCGGTCCCTGGCCTGGAGTATCAGGCCCTTCAAATCCCTGGCCGTTAGCGTCCCTTCCCCGCAGAGCTCCTTCACCCGCCAATAGAGGACTGCCCTCTCATCGGCAAGGATCTCCACGGGCGGGACACCGGCCAAGGTGGTCGCCGCCATGTATGACACGGTCCGATACCCCCGGATCGCCCTTATTAACATCGGCCTCAAGGTCTGCCGTAGGGAGCGTTTTCCCCTCCGGCAGACCAATAGGCTGGGCGCCCATATGGGTGCCCCGTATAGGACGACCGAGAGCACGGCCGTGACATACAGGCGGCGTGCCATCCATCCCGGGCCCCCCTGGGTGCGCATTAGGCTGGCTACCTCCAGACCCGCCTTGCGCACCCGGGGGGCCAGGTTCCCAAAATAGGGCCCGAATCTCCAACGACTGTCCAAGGTCAGGCCGAGATATTTGATCGTCGGCCCGACGCGGACGTAGACGCCATCCACAAGGACCTGGGTTTCCGGAGGCGCCTCTCGACCTCGGCCGTAAAAATATACGGCCTCGGTCTTTTGGGGCGCCACCGAAAGACCATTTATGGTGCCTTTATGGTGCCCACCACCGATTTCAGTACCGCCTCCGCGCAGAGGCGGGCTTCCCCCCAGTTCTCCCCCCCCCCGGCCACCACTAGCGTGTCATCCGCGTAGCAGATAACGTGGCAGCCCGGGGGGAGCGGAGTTCTCAGCACCCGGTCGAACGCGATGTTCCATACCAGGGGGCCCAGAACGGACCCCTGCGGAACACCGCGTTCCATGGTGCGCCGGCCCTGGATCCCGCCCTCCACTGGGAAGGCGAGGTCCCTGCCCCCGAAATAGGCCGAGAGGATACGCCGGAGATAAGCGGGCACACCGTGATGCACGAGCGCCCGCCCTATTTCCGGCCACAGCAGGGTGTTGAAGGCGTTCCTTATATCCAAGGAAACCGCCAACAACACCCCGCCGTCCCTCTCCACGACCGCCTGGGTCAGGCCCCGGAGACACTGGACCGCCTCCAGCGTGGATCTCCCGGGTCTGAACCCAAATTGGCGATCGTGGAGGTTCGGCCCCTCCGAGGATAGGTGCTGGACGAGGCGGTCGGCAATGATGCGTTCGAGCAACTTGCCCGCCTCGTCCAGCAGGCATATCGGCCTATAGGCCAACGCACTACCGGGTGCTTTGCCCTCCTTGGGGAGGACTAACTTGGCCCTCCTCCACTCTGGGGGGAATATCCCCTCTCTGAGACACCCGCTCAATACCCTGCGCGTGGCCGCGAATAGGTTTCCTGGCCACGCCTGGGCCCTCGCCCAGGGGCCAGGAATTCCATCGGGGTCCGGGGCCTTGCCCTTGACCCCGAGCCTGTTCCTGGCCCTAGTGAGCTCCTCTGGACTGACCTCCAGGCCCTCATCCCAATCTCCCTCCTCCATTTTTGGGGGAGGGATCACGGGTGGGCCCCCTTCTGCCCTCGGGAAGAGGGCGTCCAGGAGCCCGTTGAGGGCCTAGTGGTCCATTTGTTCGGTCGGTGGGGACGCCCAAGGGCGAATCTTCCCAGTCACCCTTTTGTAAGGGCGCCCCCACGGATCGTCATCCAGGGAGCCCACCAGTTTGTAACGACACATACCGGCAAATATGTCGTTACGCTGACTGCCGCTGAACATCACGCGGCAGTCAGCTGAGCGCACGCCCCCCGACTCGCGCTGTCACCGCGCCTGTCAACGCGCTCACCCGAGGCTGGCCGAAGACCCGGCAGCAACGCTCGGGAAAGATCGGCCACCGAGCCGAACTCGCGGCGCCGCCAAAGCGATCCTCGGCGGACGTCGCATACTCACGATTACTCTCGATCAAATTCGGATTAATCAACGAAAGAAACCGAAGACAGAAAATGACGGGTATATAAACCCGACGGTTCTTGTCTTTGGGGGAGTCGAGTTTTGGACAGGCTTCAAGCAGTCTTGGGAGAGTCTTCGGAGAGTCTGAAACGATCCACCGTCTAGGAAAACTCGTCAACAAATCTGCAGAGTGCCTCCAGAAGATCGAAAGCTCCGAATAAGTAATCTACCAGGCCGCAGCCGTCGGCATCCGCGATTGCTTCCGTTCTTTGCGATATTTTGTGCCGTCTTGGCGAAATAAAGATCGGACGGCGAGTTTGCCGTCGCTCCGGTGTGTTCACCGGAACGATCTTATTTTGTGCCGTCTTTGCGATATAAAGATCGGACGGCGAGTTTGCCGTCGCGCCGGTGTGTTCACCGGAACGATCCTCTTTTGTGCCGTCTTTGCGATATAAAGATCGAACGGCGAGTTTACCGTTACGCCGGTGTGTTCTCCGGAACGATCTTATTTTGTACCGTCTTCGTGATTCAGAGATCGAACGGCGAGTTTGCCGTTACTCCGGTGTGTTCTCCGGAACGCTCTCATAAATATATTTCTTTTGTTTCTTCCTCTCTCTTCCTATAGGACTCAGAGTACGAAAGGACGCGAAGGCAGACAGAGTCGTCACCCACACCTACCGACTGGCCGGCGCGGCCGCCGGCCTGGCATAACTCCATCGACAAAGCGCATCGCGACCTCCAGACAAAAGAAATCGCCTAACCCCCGCGACTCGTAGGACCAGGGGATCATGCCGTAAGGCCTGACGAACCTCTCCCGGCAACGAAAATCACGCGACGCGAAGCAAGTAATTTCGACGATTACCGGGAAAAACAATCGCCAGTCTCACGCTCGACGAACGGCCTACCTATTATGTAAGCACCGCAAGCGATAACGCGGCCCGACGCGACGCGTTTTTGCACGGGTTCTTATGTACAGCGAGCGTCAGACGAAACCAAGCATTTAAACCCGAGCATTTAAATCCGAGTAACGCCTGCAATAACGCCCGCACGAAATCGCTATTTTAGACACGGTCGCGAATTTTCTTATTTCCCATCTGCGGAACTGTCTGTATGTTAAAATAATTACTGTTAACGAAGCGACAGTCACGCACCTAACCGAACCATCATCAGCGGAATACGGCCGTTCGCTGCGACGACGAGCCGAAGCGAGACAACATCGCACGTTGAAGCGGTACCCAAACATTGGGGAACCTCGCGAAAATAACACGCGGTCATTGCGTGCTGAAACGACACAATAAAGCGTCTCTGTCAACAAAACCGATCAACTTTAATCATTCAACGAAAATCACCTTCTCCTAATAAAAACTTCGGCGCGCGATTCGCTAACGACGATCGCGACGTAGGGGCCGGATCGACGATAAAAGAAAACCGAACCCGGAGGCTCCGGCATTACAAGTTGCTCCCAGGCCGCTCGCTTTGCCTCGGCGATGGCAGCTTTTAGGGCCTTCCACGCTCGGAAGTAGTCCCTTTTCGTCCCTGTGACATCCCCTCCATCCCGCCGAGCCCGCATTAGCAGCCGTCTGGCTGCCATGGCTGAGCATCGGAGCCGACGCAGCTCCTTGCTCCACCAATACGTGGCCCGGCGAGAGCGGGGGCGGGATCGGGGCATCGCGACGTCACAACACGACGTCACGATGCCCACTATTTCCTCGGCCCCTTTGCAGGGGTCGGGGTCCCGCCCCCCTGGCACCTCCCCAAGGTGCCAGGATACCACAAGGACAGCCGCCCGAAACCTATCCGCGTCCAGCCGACTGAGGTCCCATCTCTTGGGGAGAGGGGGTTCCCTCTCCCCAGGGCGGCGGATGAGCACCTGCTGGGGTTTGGGGAGGCGGAGGGTCCACACTATATGTCTGTGATCAGACAGTGTTTCCCCCTCCGCCTCCACCTTCCATTCGTGGAAGAATCCTGCGGCCGAGGGGGTCGCCCAAGTCAAGTCAATAACCGAGGCTCCACCCCACCCCGGCCACACGTAGGTGCTCTCTGAGCCCTCATTCATTAGAATGAGGCCCAGTCCCGCTGCCGGGGACTGCAGCCCCACTCTTCCGAGTAGGCGTTGAAGTCCCCGGCAATTACTGGTCGGGGATGGCACCTTCGCACCAACTCCCTGACCCTGTCCAGGACCGCCTTGATTGGGGCGGGATGACCGAGACCGGCCTTGTTTCTGCGGTGGGGAAGGTCTGGGAAGGACTGGGGGCCCGTCACCACAGTGACGGGCCCCCAGTCGACTGCCACGTTCGAGGGCCCCGATTCCCTGAATGTACAGGGCGGGGCCCCCGTCGCAAGGTTTGCCACCAAGGCCACCGAGCCGTCCGGACCACCGAACCAGTTCGCACTGCGAACCGGGATCCAGGTCGGCTCGGTGACCACCGCCAGCCCGGCGCCCAGCTCAGTCATCCTCTGTATACAGAGGTCCTGAGCCTGGGCGTCGTGGCTGACGTTGGCCTGTAGGGCCCGGAGTGGCGCGAAGGCTAAGCCTTGCACGCCTCCTCCGGGCTGCCTACTTCAACCTCCCCCTGGCAATCCTGCAACGGCAAAGCCGTCTTGGATTCCCTGGGGGAGGTTTCGGCCGTGGTGGCCTCATCTGCGGGTACCTCTGCGGAGTAGTGGGGGGTCCCTACCTGGACGATTTCCTCCTCTCGGGAGTACGAGGAGGAATCGGCTAATTGGAGAGATGGGGGTAACGTTCTCTCCATCTCCCCTTCTTCTACGATTGTTGGGGGTGGGCCCGTAGGCTCCACCCTCCTAACCTTGATGTCCTCCTGTTCCGTATCCTCCGTCATAGGCTCCGGGTCCTCTTTATCCTTCCTCTTCCTTCCGGCTGCTACAGGTGGCTCTTCCTTCCATTCTTGTGTTCCTGCCGCCGTTTCCGGCTCCCAATCGAGCTGGCTGGGTGGTTGGTCCTCCTGGATGACTGCTGAGGTAAGAGCCGGCAACTCCCCGCTCTTTTCCCCTTCCAGGTCCTTCCTTGGGTGAGAGGACTCGTTCCCCTCCCTTGGCTGCTCCGGAATTGGCTGGGCTGGTGTATCGGCGACGTCCCGGGCTCCCGTCGCCTTTGCACCCCCCGCTCTCATCGGTCCTCCACCTTTCTTCCTTTTCTTTTTCTTGCCTGGAGGGGGGCCACAGGCCGGCCCTCCGATCTTATGACCGGAGGGCCTGCCCGCCTCCGCGCAGACGGGGCAGTTCGCCGCCCGCTGGCACCCCTTGGCGCGGTGGCCGGGGGTACCGCAGCGATAGCACAAGTCGCTGCGGTCGACGACGCTAGTGCACCGTTCGCGCACGTGCCCCGGTAGTAGACACCGGAAGCACAGTACTGCGCGAGCGGGCAGCGCCGTCACCCCGGCACGGGTCCACCCCATGTGGACCCGTTCCGCGGCGGCGACCTTCGCGGCCACCGCCAACGGACACCGCACCACCATGGCGCCCGTCCCCCGCTGGGTGATGCTCATCGCACCTGGGGATATTTCCCCAGGTGAGCACCCCCCAGCGCGGGCAACGGTGGCCGTCACTTCGTCGGCCCCGGTTGTCGCGTCCAGGCCAGCTAGTCGCAATGCTGCGACCTTTACCGGCCTCTGGACGCGAAAACCGGGGCCCATTTCCGCCGCCAGCTTGCGGAGCTCGTCCGCAAGCCGGTTGGCGGATGCCCCGACGTTGAGGCCAGGCACTTCTATTAACAACGTCCCCGCTCAGGGCCCCGGCGGACCCTTAGGGATGTGTCAATCCCCAGGTCCGCCGGGATAACGCGGCGCCTGGCCTCCACCATGAACTTGGTGTATTCACCCTCGGGGCATATGACTGTGACGGCCGCCGAGCGCGGCGGCTTGGGCCTGCCTCGTCCCGCCACTGTTGCCTCTCTTCCTCCAGGTTTTATTTTCGGAGCGAAGGTCACTGTGCCGGATGGGCCGCTCGTCCTCGCCTCCTCCTTCCTCTTCTGCTTCTCCTTTCTCCCGACCACCTGGGACCACATCTCTGCTGGTCCCTGGCCGGGAAGAAGCGCCCACCTCAGCGCCGAGTCCAATCCAGCTTCCAAGAGGTCCTTGGCTGCGATACCTCTTCTTCCTTCTTGGGCCCTCTTCTCCTCCTCCTTCCTTATCAACCTGTCCCTGGCCTTTTTCCTCTTCTTATTCCTTTTCTTTCTCTCCTTTTTCCCCTGTCTCTTGGGCGCCTCGGGGAATGTCCTCACTTCCTTCGGAGGGGCCTTCCTTATCTCCTCCTTCCCTACTCCAATAGGGAGAGTGGGCGAAACTCCCACCGCCACAGCTGCCCCGCCTCCCGAATCCGCAGCCGCGAGGCGGTCGACAACGGCTTTAAGCCGGTTGACTTCCGCCGCGCAGCCGCAGTCCGGGAACCGGGCCCGCATGTTGGCGTCCAGCCCCTTTACCGTTCCTTTGTCCCTTACCAGTGGGGGTGCAGCTTCATTTGTCACCTCCATGACGTCATCCAGTATTGGTGGTGCCTCTGAAACTCCCCCCTCACTTCCTGCTGTCCCAGTTGAGGTAGGAGTGGAGGGAAAGGCTACCCTTCTCTTCTTCCTGTGCCTCTCTCTTCTCTCCCTATCCTTCCTAGCCCCCTCCTCTTCCTCGCTCGTCGTGGCTGAGGATGTTAGTCTCCTGACCATCTCAGCAAAGGTGGGTCTCCGTCCTGTTGGGAAGACTGGTGGGGAAGGGGCAGCCGCCGGAGGAGCCATGGGAATCGACGAAGCGACGAGTCGCTTCGTCGATTCTAGCTCCTCCGCCAGCCGCCTGTTCTCCACCCTTGTCATCCTGAGCTCCTCACGGAGCTCCTCAGCCTCCCTCTCAGTCAGGGTGATATTTCCTTCTTTTTCCCTGCTGGCCACCCTAGCCATTAGCGTGGTGAGCACGGCCTCAGAGACGCTGTATGCAGTCTGGAGCAATATGACGAACTAAACTAAACTAAAAATTTTTGTTTTATTGTAAATAAGATAGTGACAGGACTGATAGGTTATAGGCCTGTTCTTTTTCGCTGCTGCTGAACTGGTACTAGGTTAGGTTAGGTTACTGGCGCCATAAAACAATGCTGCATCCAGTAATCACTAAAATCCCTAAAATATTCCTTCCTTCTGGAAAGAAGACTCGAAGTACATCTATGAAATAAAGCGGTTTTGGAGATTCAAGGAATCCTTCATGGAGGCTTCCTTCATCCTTAAGATAAGGAAGAACTATGAATACGTGTATTAGTATTGTTTTCATGATAGCCGTGCAACGTCAGCAAATTTTAAAAAACTTACTTTACGCACGTCTTACTTTAAACGCATCTTAACTAAGCGAAGCACTTGAGTAACGTTGGTGCAACCGGGCCTAAGGGAATTAGCAGTCTAGTTATACTATAGAAGTTTGTGGTACTACTGCTTGGTCCGATTTGGAATCCGACTAATTCGTCGTAAATACCCTTTGTTTCCAGATGCTCTTCCAGGCATTCACATAAATAGCAAGTCGAATATTCATCGATGTCTTTTAGACCTTATAATCGACATCTATTCGACATCTAATCGATGTCTAAACGATATCGATTCGACTGTTATTTCTCCTTCGGATTGGCGACAGAAATAAGGTAACTTGTCGTTACAATGAAAACGATACCAAATATACGTAGGCAGTCTGAAAAGTTCTCGACCTGACACATACATGGCATTAGAAACTGTCAAACTATAATTATATTGAAAAGTGGCATCCCTGATATAAACTCATGTAAAATTTTATTCAATCTGTCAAGTCATTCGAGTAGTAGCATGCGTTAAAAAAGCTTTGTGCAAGATGGGTGCCGCATTTGTTAACAATTGACCAAAAATGCATTCGAATGCGTATTTCTCAAGCGTGTTTGGATCGTTTTAAGCAAAATAAAATGGATTTCAAGCGTCGTTTAATAACTGTTGTTGAAACTTGGATCCACCACTACACACCAGAACGAAAAGAACCTTCCGGAATCACATTTTAATGATGGTATTGAATTATTGGAAAAACGTTGGAATAAATGTATTGAAGTTTCAAGAGATTATATTGAAAAATAAAACATATTTCACGGTAAAAAAAATTTTCTTTCATTGTTAGGTCGAGAACTTTCGTATCAAACGTAAAAGACGAAAAATAGATAACTAGTTCTAAGGCTTACAAAATTTTCTAAAAAATAATATCTATTTCATATTCTATTTTAGGTATGATATATAAAAAAGATAACAGTAAAAAATGATACCCTTATAATATATAACTTTATATAATATATAATTGCATTAATGAACTAACTATTAATCAACAGTTAACTGTTACTTAATCGATAACGTTTTAATGAAGACGAATTATTGATATTTATTTGTCATCTTATATCCAGATAGCACAAGATGTCCTATGGACGTCCATTTTATATCCATTTTACATCCGCACGTCCATGAACGTGAAATGGACGTCCATCGTATATCCGATTTTGGACTCATGAAAACATCCATATTAGGCCATCCATAGGATGCCCAATGTTGGACGTCAATGGTTATTATACAAAATGGTTATTATACAAAAATTTTTATAGTGAATTTGATTGCTTGAACTAATGCGCACTAAGTGTGCTTTAAGGCTTGTTTAGATTTTGTTCGTATATACAGGGTGTTTGATAGCTAATCATGCAGACGAAAGATGAAGATAGATTGGGTGTAGCCGAGAAGAAAAGTCATGTACCATAATGTCAAATTGGCAATAGTTACCGAGTTATTAATTAAAACAGGTGAGCCAACGAGCGCGTAGAGAGCGGAGGGCGGCCGCAGTAAGCACGTAGACATTTGATACAGGCGGAGTCAGCGAGTGACGGTAGGCAAGCGCGCGCGGCGAGTGGCAACGTAAGCGACAAGAGGCTTTTTCTTTATAGCTTTTTCCTTATAGCTCGCTCGCTCCTCGTCGTTCGCGCTCGCTCGCTCTTCGTCGCGCTCGCTCGCTCTTCGTCGCGCTCGCTCGCTCCTCGTCATTCGCGCTCGCTCGCTCCTCGTCGCGCGCGTTCGCCTACCGTCACTCGCTGACTCCGCCTGTATTAAATGTCTACGTGCTTACTGCGGTCGCCCTCCGCTCTCTACGCGCTCGTTGGCTCACATGTTTTAATTAATAACTCGATAACTATTGGCAATTTGACATTATGGTACATGACTTTTCTTCTCGGCTACACCCAATCTATCTCCAACTTTCGTCTGCATGATAAGCTTTCAAACACCCTGTATATACAGGGTGCTAAATGTCAAACGTAACAGGTAAAAAATCTCGAAAACTATGAAAGATATTAAAAAAAGCTAAAACACATATTCCATAATTTCGAAGGAGAAAGAAAATGGCATTATCAGTTTTTTATTTGGAAGGCATTTTCAAGGTCAGTTGAAGATCAACTTAATTTTTTAAAACAGAAAACCCAATTTTTTATTATATCTTCTTTTTCTCCCAATTAATTGTAACAACTTGTGTCTGAAACATTTTTTATTTGCCTAATATTTTTTGAAATATTTAACGAAACCTTGGTAACTTTTTCAACATTTAACTTACGATATCTCGGTAACTATTCGTCGAAAGAAAAAATAGTATTAGACTTTTTTATTTTATTTACTATCAAGAATATATTACTATAATAATGCCCTAACTTTTGTTCATTTAATAATTTTGAAATTTCCAAAGGTCGATAAACGCATTAGAGAAATGAAATTTTATAATTAAATTTTATATATTAATATAAAAATAAATAATATTATTTTGCATTTCAGAATTTTATTGTTGTTGATAAACTTTTCCTTTACGCATTTTTGAATGTTTATTTTGCTAATAATTACGAATAGTGGAGAATTAAGAATGATGTCCATTTTAGATCCTTGGTTTGGATATTCTATGGACATCCAGAATTGTGAAAAACGGACATCCTATCAATGTGTCCTGTGAACGTCCGTCCGATTTTTTTAGACGTCTTATGAACGTTCCGAAGTCCAAATTCGAACGTCCACTGGACGTCCGTGTGTTATCTGGATAGATACATCTCATAAGTTAACTTCAAAAACGTTAATCAAAAAGGCAACCTGTTCTACTTAGGATGAAACCGAATATACTTGTTTCGATAACGACATTGGAATCATTTTTTGTATCGATATCATTTTGCTAGCTTGTGTTACAGAATAGCTTTGTCGTTATAGTGTCGTCAGTGCAAGCGACAATTGTCGCTACGTAATGATAACGACATGGTCGTTACGGAGTTAGAGAATAGGCTTGCTGGTATCAGCATTGAAATATAATCATACTGGAAGGAACACTGCCCTACTTCCTTGTTACGTCCTGGACAAGCATAGAACATGCAATGTCTAGATTCGTTTAGTTTACTTCGGATCAGCGCTATTCTTGTCCAAATCTTTATTATTTGATTGTTACCTTTGGAGGTGGGTTATTATTAGGTTTAAAAGTAATAATATTCTCGTTAGTGTTGAATTTAACTTCAAATATATTTCCCTTTATTTCATATTTTATTCTCGGGACCTAAGATTTTGATGGATCTGTTTTGAAAACAGCCAGGTCGAGCATGCCTGAATTATAATAACCTTTTAACAGACGCCTAAATTGAATCCGCCATCCGGCACTCCTCGTTCTTTTCGGCATAAGAGGTTTTTTGGTAATACTTATTTTAACAATATCTATCAATAATAGAGTAGATGGAAGGGACATGGTTAAGTTTTAGAAAATAAAAAGGCGAACAGCGCTCGTGGTTCAAGCATCGTTCTTAAGGAAATGAGGAAGAATGGTGCTCGTGGTTTAAGCACAACACTCTTAAGGTAAAGAAAAGAAGAACGGTGCTCGTGGTTCAAAGCACTGCGTTTTGGAAAAAGAGATGAAGATGATAATCAGTGAGGGAAGAGAGGTAAAGAAAACTTTTAACTTTTTATAACGGTGGGGAAATCCATCATAGATACCCCCACCCCTTAGGAAGGGCGGCGGCTATGCCGGACTCCTACTGGCTAAAACCCCACCGGGATATCTACTTTTTGGACCATTGTGGGGGGAGTCAGGGGAACTACTCCCGTATTCCCTCCCCGACATCCCGGCCCCAGGGCTCATTATTAGAGCCCCACGCCCAAGTACCGCGCCTCCTCCCACAAAGAGAGTCGGGGGCGCGGTCCCCCGGCCGGGTTGGCCTTCTGGTTATATTTACTGGAGGGGGGATAGGTAAAGAAATCTGTACACATATATATATATATATTATAAAATTATTCCATATTGTTAAGTTTCAAATTCATATCCTAGGTTAAATATAGTTAACCGCTGGCTCAATACTTATTCAAATAATAAAAATGATTTTTTGTAGTATTATTATGAGGAAAAGAGGCTCGTTCGACCCCTCCCCGCGGGCGTCACCTTGTCATGGTGGGGAGGCTTGAAGGTCCCAATAAAGTATAGAGCTGTGCCGGTGGGGGCTTCAGCCCCTGGCAGGTCCTATCATGCCGGAGTGGTCTGTACGGAGGGACTGGATCAGATAAGCCTAGAGATGTTATGGCGGTCAGACCAGTAATAGCCAGGCTCGACCATTTTTTGTAGTCGAGAAGGACCCCACTCCTCCGACATTGCACGCCGGTGCTCCGGCAGTCGGAAGGGCAGGACCTTACCCTCGTATGTGGGAGTTCCGTCCCTGAGGGCATTGCACGCCGGTGCTCCGGCAGCCCGAAGGGACGGGCCACATCCGGGTCTGCATACCGTGGAAGTTTGGGACCCCTCACGGCACCCGGGGCGGGGAGCTCCGGGCTGCTCGGAAATATTCCGAGGTCGGGGCCGGGGTCCCCCGGGGTGAGCCCCGGGGATGGGGATCGCATAATCCCTAAACCTATCCCCTGGGCGGCGAGTGTTTGCTGGCGGCCGTACGGGCATGCCCGGCCGGTCGTGCCGCCAGGAGTGGAGGGTTTCAATCCCAATGGCTGATGAATTTTTAAAACGGACGGAAAGGAAGAAGAAGAGGAGGAGGAGTCGTCGAAGACATCAGGGGCCTCGCAAGAGACTCTGGCAAACACCACACCATCGGTGCTCCCTGGCGAGGAACTAGGGGTCCTAGAGGGAATTAGCTACTTCCATTCCAAATGGGAAGAATGGGATGCCTGGATGGAGCGGAGGAAGGACGACTGGGCCAATGAGAGGGTGTTAAGTGTCCACCAGAAGGATGTTTTGTTGGACGCCTTTGAAGGAGCCCGCGAGTACATGAGTGCTCACGGACGATGCGAGGATTTTCCATGAGGAAAGGGCGAAGCTGCGTCGCGAGCTATGGATCAGCTAAGAATGTAGAGAGGCTCTTATTGGGGGCGTGGAGACGAAGGACCTCGAAGTTAAGAAGTTGATGAAGAAGAGTGAGGAAGGGGCCGCATCTTTGACGGCCGTAAAGGAGGAGCTCAGGCTTCTCCAGGGCCAATTGGCTTCGTGTCGGGAGTTGGAAAAAGCTCTGAAGAAATCGGAACATAGGACGGTCTTGACAATGACTAAGGAGGCCTTATTGAGATGCAGTAGGAGAACACTCCCCACACAAACCGTTGGGGAATGAAGAACTTCTATGGAAAAGGAGAAGGAGGAACAAAAGCCGAAGGTATCGGCCTGTATCCAACCTAGTAGTAGCCTGGGAGGAGGACTAGGGGAGGCCCGCCTCTGAGCGGAGGCTGCACTGGCGTCTGTGGTGGGGTCCATCAAGGACCTGAGACTAAAGATGAAGTCCCATAAGACCGAAGCAATGTTCTTTCACGACGGTCGTGGGGCGCCGCCGGAGACCCGGGTCCTGGTGGACGAAGTCCACGTCCAGGTCGGACCAACGATATAGTATCTAGGCCTGACTTTAAGGCGCATTTCAGGCGCTTAGTCCCCCGGGTCCACGGTGCGGGTCTGGCCCTCACCAGACTCATGCGGACCCAAAGGGGACCTAGATGACGGGCTCGTCGCCTGTATGTGAGTGTGGTTCTCTCGATCGCCCTCTATGGGGCGCCAATGCCTGCAGCATTAGTCTGTTGCGCCAGGCGATGCGGCCGGTGGTAGTGAGGGCGATTCGAGGGTTCCGCACCGTCTCATACATGGCGACGACCACCCTGGCCGGCTTCGCCCCCGTGGAGCTGCTCACACAAGATACACTCTCTATTGGAGGGTGCGCGAACTCCGCGAGAAGGGAGGATTAACGGTCAGGGGTCTGGCGGCCTTGAAGTCCCAGGCCAGAGCCCGGACCATGGAGCGTTGGTCGGCCATTCTGGCCGACCCCTCCGGGTTCGGGCTTTGAACGGCCGAGGCTGTCCGCCCCTGCCTGCCTGAGGTGACGGACAGGAAGGAACGTGGACTCATCTTTCATCTGGTGCAAGTGCTGACCGAGCACGGGTGCTTCAGTCTGTTCCTGCACCGGATTCGAAACCCACCGCAGGATGCCACCATCGGGCAAATGAGGACACGGCGGAACATACGTTGGGTTCATGCGGGGCATGGACCCAACAACGCCGTGTCCTCGCCTGGGGCAGTGGGTGCCGAGTGGAGGCTCTCTCGTTCCCGCGCATGGTTCAGGCCATATGCGGGAGCGAGGAGGCGTGGGGGCCGGCGGTCTCCTTCTGCAAGGACTTTATGTCCTGGAAGGAAACCACCAAATGGGAGCGTCGACCAGACCGCCGCCGCAGAGAGCGGCGGAGTGGGCGAGGCTCCCCGGGGTTGGGTAGTGGGCCCGAGGTAGCGTCGGCCGAGGAGGAAAGGCCACCGGCTCGCCGGAAGCCGCCTCGGGCCCGCCTTCGACGTACCGATGGGGGTGGGTGGGAGAGGGGGTAAGCCCTATCGCCTACTCCGGGCGTCGGTGATGGCAGGGAGAAGGGGAACGAGTACTGTTTGGGGCCGGGCCTTGCTCCCCTGACCCCCTACCCACCCAGTAGGGAAGGAGAAAGGCGGAGGCGAGGAAGGAGGGCGGATGTCCCCTCCCTCCTAATTAACACCGGAAGGCCAATCCGGCCAGACAACCGGCCGAAGCATCGCGCCCTTGACTCCCAATCTGGGAGGGGCGCGGTACTTGGGCGTGGGGCTCCATGAAAGCCTTGGGGCCGGGGTGTCGGGGAGGGAATGCAGGCGTAATTCCCCTGACTCCTCCCACCACGGTCCGAGCGGTAGGCACCCCACAGGGGTTTTAGACGGTAGAAGTCCGACATAACCCCCGCCCTCCCTAAAAGAGCGGGGGTAGCTATGAGGATTTCCTCTGCGTGACCAAAAAAAGAAAGGGTCAACGCTGGGGGCTGCGCCGGAGGGAAGTGCCTGCCCCCTTGTGCCGAGGGGGGTTTGTGCTCCCTCCATAGCACCCCTAGGTCAACTGCGCGACCCGGCTGGGTAAAAGGTGCCCCCTGCGTTGACAGCGCGGGAGGGATCTCTCCCATTGCGGGCGGGAGGTGTTTTTCTCTCCCCAGGTGCGTGCCGCCCATGGGGGGGATGGATTTCTCCCTCCCGTATGCGACGAGGCAGATTAGGAGGAACAGAATAACCCGGTGGAGGCCGGGCCCTGTTCTCTCACCCTCCCACCTCAGACCGTCGGGGTGAGGGAGGGGGCTAGACACCCCCTCCCTCGCCTGCCCTATGCAGTACCGGCCGGCAGGGCCGGGCGAGGTCAAACTCGCCCGGTCGGCGTAGCGCGTCGTAATAAGAGACGGAGCTCCCCATCCAGATTTGTGCGGTTAAGGAAGCCTGTGGACCCAGTCAACTGGGTCAGAATCCAGGTCGTCACCTTCCTCTCCCGGTGCGATCGAGGAGCCTCTGGCTTGCGAGCTGGAGGCGACTCTCCCTTCCTCCCCTAACCACCGTTCCCTGGTAAGTCCCGTGGCGCGCGGCGCCTCGGAATGGCCCGTTCCGACGGGCCATAGGGTGCGGTGGTCTGGCGAGGCAGTACGGAAGTATACCGTCTTTCGCCGCAAAGCATCCTCCGGACGGTGTCCCCCAGGAGTTTTAGTGGGTGCGAGTCCCACATAACCCCTGGACCGTCCCCCACTCAGGGTCCGGGGGTACCAATAAGGGGTTTCTCCTGGGTCAGCAAAAAAGGCTCGTTCGACCTTTAATGATTTGGAATTTACGTCTTAACAAATGTCTTAGCATTTGCAGATGGAATCCCAAGAACAATAATCTTTAATACCAATCTTTCTGATTCCAGGTTCAAAATCCTTTAGCAAACGGCTGACAAAAGGCTAAGCGAAAGACTGTCTGAAGGCTAGTTAGAGGCTAATAAGAGACTGCCTGCGCGCGAAGGGCCGAGCCCATTTTATATCCAAGCCCGATACTATGGATGTTAATTTGAGCATCTTTTCCTAATTCACTATTCATTATTTATTGGTTAAAAAATAAAAGATGTTATTATCTAGTGATTAAAATTATACTTAATCATATGTAGCATTTGATAATTCAGTTGTCTCGTTGTTGGCTGATTTATTAATAAAATTATGTTTTACGAAGAAATGGAGATGTTGTTATTGATTTCCTTCGGCGTAATATAAGAATTTGGAAATTTTGAATATATAAAAACGATCTTATTCGGGCGTACTAATTGTTAAACCCATACAGCACAGATCATTGCAACAACATTGCAGCAACGTTGCAACGTTGTAAATTGTAATACAATATTACGAAGACATTGCAGAGATATAGATTCACAAAATACTTTGTAGCAACATAACATTAATATTTCCGAGACATTGAAGAGACATTGCAAATCGAAATTCCGTAATTTTTAATACGCTCATTGGATATTATACGCGTCGCGTGTTACATCGCGCATCACGCTGGCTGCAAGAGCCATTGGTTACATTCCAATCATATTCACTACGCAATGAATATCGGAACTCAGGCTATTATAGGGTAGCTGCGTGTGTCATTGCACCTGCGTTCCTTAATCTGACGCGAGCGTGGGCAACCAGGATTCAGGATTGGCCGCTTGACAGCTAAGCGCGTGCGAGAGCGGAGAGATTCGTTCATTTACAACCGTCGCAAAAGATAGACGTCCTGCACGTTTCCTTCGCGTTAAATGTGATTTGCCTAGTCAGCCTGTTATACATATAGTTAAATAAGTATTTATTTAATAATAGGAGTTTACTTTGTGATCTCCGGACACGAAGATTATCTCGACAACAAAGCTGTTTCCAATAATTAACCTACTCCCTTATGAAAAAAAATCTTCAATTTTGGGTGTTAACACTCAAAAAATGCTTAAAGTTGTTCAAATTAATTGGTGGAAAAAGACGGTGAAACCAAAAATTGGAGTTTCCATTTAAGATTTTTATATTGATGTTGACTGGGTTCCTCAAGGTCAGCCCAAGGTCAAATTTATAGCATTAGTAAATAGATTCTTTGAAGCCCTATAACTTTGTTTGAAACATTTTGCTCCAAAATGTTGTATTTACGAAAAAATCGAGTGATCCGGGTGGTCTGAAACACCCGGTACACCGAAAAAATATTTAGCTTGGGCGTGATTTCGGGTCGTAAATTGAAAGTTACACCCAAATGAAGGTCAACGTTCAACGAAAACCCTCAAAATATTAGGTGTACAAATGAATAATCCAATTTTTTCAGCTACATTCAAGGTTTATTTTAAAAGAAAGTAAATTAAATTGTTTAATCAAAGATTTCGCCGTTGCTTTCTATAACTTTAAGCCATCTTTCAGGCAGCTGATGAATTCCATCTCGGAAAAGTGTTACGTCTTTGGACACGATAAAGTCGTCAAGCCATTTTCGGATCTCATCCACTGATTGGAAGTGCATATCGGACAAGGCGTGTTGAATCGACCGGAACAAGTGATAATCGGATGGAGCAATGTCTGGTGAATACGCCGGGTGCTGCAAGACGTCCCAGCCAAGACTCATTATGGTGTCTTTCCTATTACAAGCAAGGTGTGGCCTGGCGATGTCATGCAACAATTTCACTGGACGTACTCATTTGCCAGTATACGGGCGTTTTCGTTCCAATTCTTCATTCAAGCAGATTAATTGACGTTGGTAGCAGTCCGCAGTAACTGTTTCACGCGGTTCCAACAACTCATAATAAAGCACGCCCTTGATATCCCATCAAATGCGGAGAAGAACTTTCTTTCCGAAGCAATTGGGTTTTGCGACCGATTTTGATGATTCGCCGGGATTTACCCATGACTTTCTGCGTTTCGGATTGTCATAGAGTATCCATTTCTCATCGCCCGTAACGATTTTCCACAAGAAAGACTTTCGACGCTGCTTATTGAGAAGAGAAAGACACGCTGCCACTCGTTAATTTTTGTTGGTTTCAGTGAGTTCATGCGGAACCCATTTTCCTTCTTTCTGGATCTTTCCCATCTCATGTAGGTGTGTGGAAATCGTTTGCTGCGTTACTCCCAACTGTTCTGCAAGCTGTTTTTGTGTTTGTGCCGAATTCTCAGCAGTTGTTCCAAATCATCATTATCGCACTTCGAAGGGCCTCCAGGGCGTTGTTTGTCGATTAGACTGAAATTATCGTTTTTAAACCGCTTAAACCAAAATGCGCACACATCGTACGATGCAACACCTTCGCCGAGAAAGGAACAAATCGATTCGCACGCTCTTGCAGCATTTTTCCCTTGTTGGAATTCGTAAAGAATGCAATGTCGGATATGCACCTTATTCTGTTGCCATTTTCGACTGTATTGAACTGAATACTTTTGAAGGTTATGTTGGGCCTTTCGCCAAACTATATGTTTTTTTAATAGCTATATGTCAACATTGCATAATCACGGCAAAAGAGCGGGAAAATCTATTCAATTTAAAATTGATTTCATAACTGCTTAAAATAATTTGGATTATTCATTTGTACATCTAATATTATACTTGTGCAGCGACAATGTCGTTGTCATAACGAGTTAAGAATCCTGCTATTAGTCCCTTTGCCGAGAACTCCGCGTTGACAGTGGAGCCGCAAAATCAGCGACAAGAATGAAAACCTTCTCCAGCATACATATTCACCGCATGATAAGTGCTAGTACGTTGCGTGCTACGAGTGGTATAAGATATACAAAGACAGACAGCCAATCTTTGTCTCACCACCGGATAGCTGACAATCGCGACGGCCGGCATGGCCGGCTAATATTAATGTTAGTATATATCGACAAAATACATAGATTCTATTTCAATTTAAAATATGTTACACATGTACATGTTACCGAATCATATGTAAGAGTTGGACGGACTAATAATGTATAGTATGGAGGCGAGACCCGTGCCATCTGCTTTGTCCCGCTCCTATCTAATTATTCTAATCCTCGAACCGGATGAATAGTCGAGCAACTCGAGATAGTAAACACAAAAACAGGGCGCGGGGCAATAACTTGGTTCAGACGCCCGCCGGCGAGGGCCGAGCGGGATACGGCGACGCGCCGAAGGGCTAGGTCATCTTCGGGTCAGGCCCTCACGCAATTACCTCATGTGACGGTTGATCAAAATGGCGGTTCGAGCGGGAATGCGCACACTCGACACGCTGGCAGGCAGCCGGGGATCACCAAGGGAAAGCGCACGAGGAGAACACCAGCGCACTCCAGCTTAAGACTCACCATCCAGCACTGAGAGGTACAATGGACATCAAGGGAAAACGCACGAGATGTCCCTCTCAGCTACTGACTTTAGATCACCTGGATCACACCGGGCGCTCCGGGAAAACGCATGGCGGGCTCAGTCCGGCGACCTAGGAGACATCCGAATTGGATCGGTGTCGAAGGGAAAACGCACAACGACACCGACACTCGGATTCGAGAGACATCAGCCGACCATGCAAGAGAATAACGCTCGGGACCTCGGTCAGCCGCCGACCACCAGAAAACAGCAATTTGGCTAACACTCACCAATTTTCCACACAAGCGACGACGGCACGCTCACCTCGGACGTCCAACAGTGACTGCCTCACTCGTCAGTGACATCGTTCTTATCATCCGCATCTCTGTTTTTCAAACGTAAACACACTGTTTTCTCCCACCATTAGCCTCACTGAGATCGCTATTGTTTTCTAACGCTCCGAACGCTCATCGCGAATTTTCATATGAAATATCCACATCTCACACGATAGAAATGATTAGGTATTGGAAGCGATAATTGGTTCAGTATCTTTATTACACTTATGTGTTTTAGAGTTATTCACAATAACAGACTGATGGCGCTTATTTGACAGGGGGGGGGGAGAAAGAGGAGAAGGAAGAAAAAAAGGAGCGAAATCGCAAAGGATAAGCAAAAGAAATTATATTTGTCTTATGCAAAAATTATTTGTCTTACACATACAAGTTTCTTTTTATATATTTTTAATTTTTTTGATATTTTAAATTTAATATTAATGTTAATGTAGAAAAATTAATGTAGAAAAACGTACATTAAAGATACAAATTTAAATTATAATATATTTATTAAAAATTCGATATATATTGTATAATAAAATATATATTGTTTAGTTTAGGTTTTATAACTTGGAATGTTTCTATATATAGTATCTTTTTAATCTTAATAGGCAAATATTTCGAAAATATGCAATTTTACAAAAAAATATTTCAAATGAAATTTGTATGGTTTAAAGGGGGACGTATAATGGTATCTTTGGTTTGACCTGGAAAATATATTTAACACGTTGACTGCCAACTACGAGATATCTCGTAGGTTGTTTACTTGCCCTTACAGGACGCCTAACTACGAGTTATCTCGTCCCTTCATTACTTGCCATATTTGTACAGCTACGAGGAAACTCGTAGCATAACAGTGTAAATATGAATAGATGGCCTCAGGAAAGAAAATGAAAGATGTTTAAAAAAAGAAACATTTTTTAAGCTTTTTGATTATTACTATGTACTATTATTAAAGTTTTTAATAATATAACATGATTAAATCAAATTGGCTCTTTAGACCGGAATCGTGAAAAATTCCGTGGCAGTCAACGTGTTAAGATCAGATGAAGGTCAACTTAATTTTTTCAAGTGCAAACCTCAATTTTTTATTATATCGTCTTTTTCTACCAATTAATTTTAACTTTTGTCTGAAATATTTTTTTTATTTGCTTAATATTTTTTGAGATATTTAAGGAAAACTTGGTAACTTCTTCAATAAGTAAACCTTTTAAAATTAAAAAGACTCACGCTGTATTATATTTATACATTATATTTGTATATTATTTGTATATTATATTGTATATTATATTTGTACTTAATTTATAACAAATAGCAGAGATCATGGCAAACTCGATATGATTTTTTCAAAGGCAAATTTCAATTAATTAAAATTTCCAAGCAAATTCAATGATATATATTTAAAGAATGTTCCTTCGGATACAAATTTATTTATGTAAGAAAATTTTGCAATATGTGGCTTTGTTTTACTTTCAGGAAAGGAAAAATGATGTGAAGACAAATTTTTAAGTTGAAAAAAAATATGGGAGAATATTTAACATTCCACCATTCCTCAAACCGGGAAGTTCCAAAAAAGTAAAAATTTTCAAAATATGCAAAATGATTATTGGATTCGTATAAAGCATTGAATTTCCCATCAAAATTATTTATTTATAGATTCGGAAGAATAAAGCTTATTGAAAGAGTAGAAATTTTCAAGACATTAGAAAATTTAATTTCACCATCGAAAATACCATTGAAATATAACTATACTGAAAAGACACTGCCATATAAAATCAATAGGCGGAACCCAATAAGCAAATTAACTGCAAATTGCACGTAAATTCGCAGCAAAAACCCATATCAAAACCATAGCCATTTGTATCCATATTTAGCTTGTGTTTTGGCGTCAAGGCCTGCTGTAAGTTGTTCGGCAATAAGCTCTGTTGCGTATTTAGCGGCAGTTTGGCAACAAAATTTGATAACACAGATCCTGCATTATTAGGACATTAAAGGACCCCGCACAAATTAAATGGAAAGCGGATCTCAGTCAATTTTGCTAAAAATGTAGTATGTCATTTTTTATGGCTTCCTGATCAAAAGACTCCATGGGCACATGACTAAAAAATGACCAGATTTTGAGATATCGAGGGCCAAAGACTGACCATGTGTCCATGCGCTGGAACGCATTGAGGCTGTGTGGTGCATTCGCTGGCTCATTTACTTTCTCTTCATAGTGTTTATACTTGATAGTTCATCTATAAACGCTATAACATATATGTAAATGGTGTCCCAAAATTCACGCAAGAAATAATTTTGATAGAAAACACAGGTTTAAATTAAAAATTGTAAATTTTTTATTGATGCATAAAGTATACAGTATAGGGTTATGTATGGAATAGCATATCGGGTAAATGGCCTCCACGGCTTTGCTGGCACATATGCACTCTTTTGTTGAAATTTTCCACGACCGTTTTGCATAAATGTGACTGAATTTCGTTGATACAGTGCTCAATTTCCTCCTTTAAGGCGTGGGTAGTCGTTGGCTTGTTGGCATAAACCTTAGACTTCAAAAAACCCCAAAGAAAAAGTCCAACGGCGTTAAATCGCATGATCGGCGGCCAAATTTGATAACCAAAACGGGAAATTACACGACCAGGAAATGACGCAGTAATTGAATTGTTTCTTGGGCTGTATGGCATGTGGCACCGTCTTGTTGAAATCACATGTCGTCCATATCCATATCTTGTAATTTAGACATAAAAAACTGGCTTATCATGTCGCGATAGCGAACACCATTAACTGTTATTGCCTGACCAGCCGCATTTTCGAAGAAGAATGGTCTGATGATGCCTCCAGCCCAAAATCCACACCAAACAGTGACACGTTGTGGATGCACGAGTATTTGTTTCTCAACAATCACTCGTGGATTTTCTGAACCCCAAATGCAACAATTTTGTCGATTAACCAAGCCATCAAGATGAAAATGAGCCTTATCGCTGAAGATGATTTTGTTCCAAAAATCCACTTGTTGTTCCATAATCCATTCAACGAACTCTCTTCGCTGTGGCTATTTACCCGATATGCTATTCCATACATAACCCTATATTGTATACTTTATGAATCAATAAAAAATTTACAATTTTTAATTATAAATCTGTGTTTTCTATCAAAATTACTTCTTACGTGAATTTTGAGACACCTTTTATATATGAGGGCGGTCCGATAAGTACTTAGCCTCACCGCCCGATGGCGCCACTATCGCAAGAGAAATTTACTATCGTGTAGTACATTCTCGTAGACGGCTACTGTCGAAATTTCAGCCGAATCGGACTCGTAGTTTTGTTTTGACCGTGGAAGCGGGCGTGTCCGCGGATTTTAGAAAAATGGAAAAAGAGCAATATCGGTTGGTGATTCGATTCTTGTTTTTGGAAGGGAAATCGCGCAGCGAAATCAGAGCGCTTGGATGCTGTGTACGGTGACTCTTCTCCTTCGATGGCGACCGTCAAAAATTGGTTTAACGAGTTTCAACGTGGTCGCACGTCGGTTTTTGATGAGCCACGCCCAGGTGCCCCGAAAACGGCTACCACGGAGGATAACATGACAAAAATCCACGATTTCGTATTGGCAGACCGCCGATGGAAGGTGCGCGAGATAGCTGAAACAGTAGGCATCTCAAAAGACCGCGTGGGTCATATCCTGCATGAAATTTTGGGCATGAGAAAGCTGTCGGCGCAATGGGTGCCGCGTTTGCTCACTCCGGACAACAAGCGCAACCGTGATACCACTTCAGAGCAGTGTTTGACGCTGTTTAAGCGCAATCCGAAGGAGTTTCTGCGTCGTTTCGTGACCGTCAACGAAACATGGATCCACTGGTACATACCAGAGACCAAGGAACAGTCGAAACAGTGGACTTCACCCGGCGAACGTGCTCCGAAGAAGGCGAAGACTGTCCTATCGACCGAAAAGGTGACGGCCACCGTTTTCTGGGATTCACAAGGTGTGATCTACATCGACTACCTGGAGAAGGGCAAAACGGTCACAGGGCTGTACTATGCCGAATTATTGGGCCGATTCGACGCCGAATTGCAGAAAAAACGGCCCCATTTGACGAAGAAAAAAGTGCTCTTCCACCATGACAACGCACCGGCTCACACCTCCGCCCTCGCCACGGTCAAATTAGTCGAATTGGGCTACGAACTGCTGCCCCATCCACCGTATTCTCCAGATTTGGCCCCGTGCGACTTCTTTTTATTTCCAAACTTGAAAAAGTCACTCGCCGGGCAGAAATTTGAGTCGAATGAGGAGGTCATCGCCGCCACGGAGGCCTACTTTGCAGACCTCGAGAAAACGTATTTTTCAGACGGATTAAAGAAGTTGGAGCATCGCTGGGTCAAGTGTATCGAGCTAAAAGGAGACTATGTTGAGAAATAAATCGCCACTTTTCCAAAATTTTCGTTTTTCTTTTGTAGGCTAAGTACTTATCGGACCACCCTCGTATACATACATATATACGACGGCAGTCTGAAAAGTTTTGAACCTACTATAGAAACAAGTATTTTTTCGGTCAAATGTTTTATTTTTCAACATAGTCTCCTTTTAAGACGATATTTCCCAGCGATGCTCTAACCTCTTTAACCCTTCCAAATAGTAGTTGGCATCTCGATCCGCAAAATAGACGTTTACGTATGCGATGACCTCCTCGTTCAAAGAAAATCTCTGTCCTCCAAGCAAAACTTTAAGTTTAGGGAAAAGGAAAAAGTCGCTGGGGGCCAGATCTGATGAATACGGTGGGTGGTCAACCAATTCGAAGTGCAATTCATGAATTTTGGCCATGGCGACCGCCGAATGCGTTTTTGGTCCAAAGTGAGCAAGCGCGGCACCCAACGCGCAGACAGCTTACGCATGTCCAATTCTTCAGTCAGTATATGACAAACGCGTTCTTTCGATATGTCCATAGCCTCTGCTATCTCTCTAACCTTGATTCGACGGTCGTTTAGTACCATTTGATGAACATTTTCAATGTTATCAATGGTGGTCGCAGTTTTTGGCCGTCCCGAACGTTCATCATCAGCCAAGCTGGTACGACCACGTTTAAATTCAACTGCCCATCTTTTCAAGGTGGCAAATGATGAAACAGCCCGTAAACAGCGTTCAACTCGGTTTTTATTTCCACAGGCGTATTGCCTTTCAAATGCAAGAATTTAATCACGGCACGATATTCGATTTTTTCCATTTTTACAAAAACACTGACATCGACTGACATAAACGACTGTCAAACAACAACTGAGCATCCAAAATGGCAGAAATTTTCACAGTCATCTTTCAAAGCATATACCATTATAGTAGTACCAGAATAGTTTTGACGAGTAGAGCCATCTTCATGTTGAGGCTCAAAACTTTTCAGACTGCCCTCGTACAGGTTGCGTGAAAAGTTCGCGGAGCGAAACTGAAATAAAGAATACCTAATTCTAAAAATGATTTTATTCTTCAATATAGTCTCCATTAACTTCAATACACTTGGCCCAATGGCTCTCCAATAATTTTATTCCATCGCGGAAGTGTGTTTCTGGAAGGTCTGCGAAATATGCCTCTACGGCTGCTATAGCTTCTTCATTCGACAAAAAATGTTTTCCACGGAGGAATTGTTTCAAGTTTCGGAACAGATAGAAGTCGCTGGGTGCCAAATCTGGCGAATACAGCGCGGCCCACTCGACTCAGTAACTGTTGGCGGTGTGCGGCGAGACGTAGGTCCGGCGAGATAAAACAACGAATAGCAGCGCATTGTCTTTCCCCTCGCCGTATAAAGAGGGTGTCCAATTTTAATGTCCCACCCCAAATAACTTTTCAGTATTGAAGTTCCAAGGAAAATGATCTGAATAAAAGTTGTAGGGATTTAAGTGAGCTACCTTATAATGACCTTGTCTTTGACCTTGACCTCTATTTTCAAGGTCATTTGAAGGTAAACTTGCGTTTTTAAAATGGAAACTTATTTTTTTTTACCCTTATTTTTTATTACACTATTTTTCTACTAATTAATATGAACAACTTTTGTCTACATTTTTTTATTCGTCTGATATTTTTTAAAATATTTGAGGAAAACTTGATAACTTTTTCAATATTTAACTTACGATATCTCGCTAACTATTTGTATCGGAAGAAAAAGTGGTACTAAACTTTCTTGCTTCATTTAGTCTTGAGAATATATTGTTTCAATAGCGCCTTGACTTTTATTAACGTACTGATTTTTGGAAATTTCAAAATCATCAAATTAATAAAAATCAGGACACTATTGTAACAATATATTCCTAAGACTAAATAAAGCAAGAAAGTCTAGTACCACTTTTTCTTCCGACAAATAGTTAGTGAGATGTCGTAAGTTAAATATTGAAAACGTTATCAAGTTTTCTTCAAATATTTTAAAAAATATTAGACAAATAAAAAAATATTTTAGACAAAAGTTGTTCAAGTTAACCAGTAGAAGAAGACAGTGTAATAAAGAATGAGAGTCCTATTTGAAAAACGTAACTTGACCTTCAAATGACCTTAAAAATAAAGGATAAGGTCAAAGTCAAGGCCATCACAAAGTAGCTCACTTAAATCCCTACAACTTTTATTTAAATTATTTTCCTTGAAACCTCAATACTGAAGAGTTATTAAGGTGGTCCATTACTTTTGGGGTACCCTTATATTATACATGTACGAGGATAGTCCCAGAAGTACTCGACCTGATGTATCGGTGGCGGTTGATGTTTGAAAAGAATGACTATGGTAGAAAATACCAATCTTATAAAGCTTAAGTTTGAAGTTTGACGACGCTACGTTGTTCAGTATTTGTTTGGCAGCCATCAATAGTGAACGTTCTCAGTGAATTTGTAAACATGGAAAAAATTGGTCATCGTTATGTGATACAATACTTTCATTTGAAAGGCCTCAGTCCAACCAATATCAAAGCGGAGCTAGATTCTATTCTGGGGGAGTTTGCTCCTTCGTTTACAACAGTAAAATATTGGATGGCAAAGTTTAAATGAAGCCGTACGAGCTGCCAAGACGAACATCGCAGTGGTCGACCAAATGAGACCACGCCAGAAATGGTGAAGAAAATCCACAAAATGGTATTGGATGACCGTCGACTGAAACTGCGCGAGTTAGCAGACATGGTAGGCATTTCAGAAAGTACTGCACATCGCATATTAACTGAAAATTTGGACATGAGAAAGCTGTGCGCAAGATGGGTGCCACGATTGGAACAAAAACAGCGTCGTGAGGATGTTTCAATCAAATGTTTGGCGAAGTTTCGCAGCAATAAAGCCGAGTTTTTGCGCCGATTCATAACCATGAATGAAACATGGGTCCATCACTTCACACCTGAGACGAAGGAACAGTCAAAACAATGGAGTTGACAGGGGAGAATCGGCTCCAAAGGCGAAGACAATCCCATCTGCAGGCAAGGTCATGGCGTCAGTTTTTTTAGGATACGCATGGGATAATTTTCATTGATTATGTTCAGAAAAGAAAAACAATCAACGGCGAGTATTATGCGAACTTATTGCAGCGTTTGAGTGATGAAATCAAGAAAAAACGGCCGCATTTGGCGAAAAAGAAAGTTTTGTTTCATGAAGACAATGCACCAGTTCACACATCCGTTATCGCGATGGCCAAAATCAATGAGTTAAAGTTCGAATTGCTTCCTCACGCACCCTATTCGCCAGATTTAGCCTCCTCAGATTATTTTCTGTTTCCAAACTTGAAAAAATGGCTCGGTGGTTAAAGATTTGTCAACAATGAAGAGGTGGAGACTGCGGTTAATGGCTATTTTGAGGAGCTCGACGATTCCCACTATAAACAGGGTATCGAAGCTATTGAACATCGCTGGGAAAAGTGTATTGAGTTAAAAGAAGACTATGTAGAGAAATAAAGATATTTTTTCCCAAATTTTTTGTATTTTCTTTGTTAAGTCGGGTACTTCTGGGACTACCCTTGTATATACAGGGTGAAGAAAAAGTCCCGGAGCGGTAAAATATCTCGGAAACAAAGCATTTTAGAAAAAAATGTTTCGGACAAAAGTTGTATGATTTCAAAGGGGGCATAAAACAACTATATCATTTTGTTCACTGATGACACCATTTTCGAGATATTCACTGATCATTACTTTCCTTAAATAAAAACCGCAGTTTTTTATTACATCTTTTTCTAGCAATTAATTTGAACAACTTCTGTCTGAAACATTTTTTCATTTGCCTAATAATTTTGAAATATTTAAGGAAAATTGGTAACTTTTTCAACATTTAACTTACGATATCTCGCTAAGTATTCGTCGAAAGAGAAAATAGTATTAGACTTTTTTACTTTATTTACTATCAAAAATATATTACTATAATAGTGCCCTAACTTTTGTTAACACGTTGACTGCCAACTACGAGATATCTCGTAGGTTGTTTACTTGCCCAGGACGCCTAACTACGAGTTATCTTGTCCCTTCATTACTTGCCATATTTGTACAGCTACGAGGAAACTCGTAGCATAACAGTGTAAATATGAATAGATAGCCTCAGGAAAGAGAAAAAAAATGTTTTTAAAAAAAAACATTTTTAAGCTTTTTGATTATTACTATGTACTATTACTAAAATTTTTAATAATATAACATGATTAAATTAAATTGACTCTTTAGACCGGAATCGTGAAAAATTCCATGGCAGTTTACGTGTTAATTTAATAATTTTGAAATTTCCAAAGGTCGATAAGTTAACAAAAGTTAGGGCACTATTATAGTAATATATTGTCGATAATAAATAAAGTAAAATAGTCTAATACTATTTTTTCCTTTAACGAATAGTTAGCGAGATATCGTAAGTTAAATGTTGGAAAAGTTACCAAGTTTTTCTTAAATATCTCAAAAAATATTTGACAAATAAAAAATGTTTCAGACAAAAGTTGTTTCAATTAATCGGTAGAAAAAAACGGTATAATAAAAAATTAAGATTTCTATTTAAGAAAAGTAATGATCAATGAATATCTCGAAAGTGATGTCATCAGTGAACAAAATGATATAGTTATTTTATGCCCCCTTTGAAATCATACAACTTTTGTCCGAAACATCTTTTTTAAAATGCTTAGTTTTCGAAATATTTTACCGGTCCGGGACTTTCTCCTCACCCTGTATACATATATGTTATAGTGTTTTGAACTATCAAGTATAAACACTATCAAGAGAAAGTAAATAAGCCAGCTAATGCACCACAACAGCCTCAATGCCCTCCAGCACACGGGCACATGGTCAGTCTTTGGCCCTCGATATCTTGGAATCTGGCCATTTTTTAGTCATGTGCCCATGGAATCTTTTGATCAGGAAGCCATAAAAAATGACATACTACATTTTTAGCGAAATTGACTGGGATCCACTTTCTATTTAATTTGTGCGGGGTCCTTTGTTACCTATTTGCCATCAAAAATTGATAGCAGATTGCTCAAAATTTGCTCGCGCAGGTTTGGCTATCTGAGAAAACGTGGTAGAGACAGATACATAATTCAGGAGTATCTATTTTTTTGTAATGAGCCAACGCATACGTATAAACATGGAGGCATAGGTCTAAGTCCTAGTCTACAATGGTGATTTAAGCCTTAAGTCGTAAGAAATTAACCAATCGCAGTCATTTATTTTCTTCACATTCAATTATGATTGGTTAATTTTTTATATAATTTTAAATTTAATCTATTGTATTAGGAGCGCAAAAAAGTTCTGAGCCCTAGATTTCATACTACTGAAACCACAATTTAAATTGCATTAATTTTCCTGGCCTCTTGCGGTTTTAAAGCAGTGACATTTGGTCTTTCGAAACATCGTGCGATTTGACGTTTGATGCACATAACCTTAAAATCAGCAGTATTCACGATGGCAATAACAAAAGAGCATATTCGATTTTCCATCCACTTCGCGTTTCATCTGAAGAAAAATGCTGCTGAAGCCACTGAAATGATCTGTGTTGCATATGGAGAGAACGCTGTAAGTTATGCTACGTGTAAAAGGTGGTATCAAAAATTTCGCCAAGGAGATTTCAGTCTTGAAGATGAACCGCGTGCTGGACGCCCTCAAAAGATTGAAACGGACGAACTGCAAGCATTGTTGGATATAAACTCTGCACGAACTGAAAAGGAGCTTGCAGAGCAACTTGGCGTTACGCGATAAGCCATTTCCACACGTTTACATATAATGGAAAAAGTTCAAAAGGAAGGCAGATGGGTTCCGCATGCACTGTCCGAAGACAACAAAAATCGACGGCGTGACACGGCACTCACTTTGCTTTCAAGGTTTCGGAAAAAGGATTTTCTGCACCAAATCATTACAGGTGATGAAAAGTGGATACTTTATGATAATCCGAAGCGTAAAAAATCATGGGTTGACCCTGGTCAACCTTCGACATCGACGCCAAAGACCAATATCCACGCCAAGAAGGTTTTGCTTTGCATATGGTGAGATTGGAAAGGTGTATTGTATTACGAGTTACAGCCGGGTTGTTACAGCCGGGTGAAACAGTAACGGCAGATCGCTATCAGCAACAATTGAGCAATTTGAGCGATGCGTTTGAAGAAAAGAGGCCATTTACTGGCAAAGGACGTCGTACAGTGATACTGCTTCATGACAATGCCCGACCACATGTTGCGAAAGTGACTCAGGACCATATCTTTGCGTTAGGCTGGGAACTTCTCCCGTACGCGGCGCATAGCTCAAACATGGCGCCTTCCGATTACTACCTATTCCGGTCTCTGCAGCATTTCTTGGCTGATACACATTTTGTGACACTTGAAGAGATACGAAAATGCATTGATGACTTTATCGCCTCGAAGCCGGTGAGCTTCTACCATCAGGAAATTCGCAAGCTGCCCGAAAGATGGCAAAAGGTCATCGATGCAAACGGGGAATATTTCGTTGATTAATATAGTTTTGTTTGTTTTTAAATAAATTTTGAATTTTGCAAAAAAAGGCTCAGAACTTTTTTGCACTCCTAATAGATCAGGACTAAAAGGACAACCATGTTTTGTTTAAATCATTTGAAGACTACGATGTGATTACGAATAAAACGAATTAAAATTACATTTTAAATACTACTATATTTCCTGTGATATAACGTTTTTTTACATTATATATATAATTCTATTAATTACTATATTCGCCGGGATTCATCTTTTGAATGATGATTACACACTTTTAAACCTGATTGTATGATAAAGTTAGATACTCCTACAAAGTTCGTCTCTATCTGCCATGCTCCCGCACGCTCAGTGTCTCTTTCAGTATAGTTCTATTTTAGCGATCGAAAACGCTTAATAGCGTTCGAATAAACTTGATTTAATCCCTTGCACTATGATTTAAGTTACAACAGCGCGTACCAAAATCGATGATAAAGTTGCATCTATAATGCCTAGTCTACATAAATCGCAAGTCACAAAACGCAAATCAGACGCAGAACATTGACTAAAATATGTAAAAATTGAACCACCAGTCTTACTTGTGTTTACTATGTTTGGCCCGCAAAACATACGATGAAACTTATTCGTGCTTCTTATATTTGGTCTAATGTACGTACACTCGCGGACATAATAGTTGGTGAGCTTTTTTTAGTAACCTTTGGAACGCATTCCTGACTCGAGAAGGATGAGAGCTGCTGCTCTGCCTGCGGAGCACGCCTGCGCAGTGACTCACAACGATAGGCGAAAAATGACATGTACGAAGTGTCAAATAAGTACGCATTGACGTTCGCGTGGAAGATGTTTCGTAGGACTCGCTGTGGCTGCGTACCGTGGATTTCGGGCAAATATTGAACTGGAAAAAAGATACATTTCAGTTCATAACAAGAAACATAAATTACGTTGGAAATTGCTTTTAATATATGTGATGTATGTAATATTTGTCTATAGCAAAAAAGAATTAATGATAGGCATCACAAGCAAAATGTGAGAATTATTTGAGACCAATATCTATAGGTAAGAATTTGCGTAAATGAGGGTAGGTAAAGGTAAAGGTGCCTCATAGCCTCACTCCTCCTTCAACTCATCCTTTGCTCTAGGACTATCCTTGGAACTTTGTGCTGGTATCGTGGACAAGAATAAGCTTCTTGCAAAAACAGCGAAGGATGAGTTGAAGGAGGAGTGAGGCTATGAGGCACCTTTACCTGCATTTACACAGCCACGGCGAGTCCTGTGGAACATCTTCCACGCGAACGTCAATGCGTACTTATTTAACACTTCGTATATGTCATTTTTCTCCTATCGTTGTAAGTCACTGCGCAGGCGTGCTCCGTAGGTAAAGTAGCAGTTCTCATCCTTCTCGAGTCGGAATGCGTTCCGAAGTTTATTAAAAAAAACTCACCAACTATTATGTCCGCGAGTATACCACGAGCCTGACTTGTATTTCTAAAGTCAGCGGCACACGGTGCTTGTTTTCGTGCTGGATTGCTTGCTGGATGAAAATACTGCGTTCTGATTGCATTTCTATCCATCTTCGGAAATGTATCAATCAGAACGCAGTATTTTCATCTAGCAAGAAAAGCAGCACAAAAACAAGCATCGTGTGCCGCTGGCTTTATGTTTAGCCCGCAAGCATATCACGTGTCTCACACGATCTTTGGTCTGTTCTTTGTAGCTACACTGCTGAACTAGTGCAATAAGCTAGAATGAGAAAACCTATATTTGTCTCACTTTAACTTATTGCACCAGTTCAACAGTGCAGTTACAAAGAACAGACCAATTGCAGGACAAGGGGTTAATCGATCCGGGATCGATTAATGACGTTACAAAGCTTACTTGTGCATATTCGACCCAAAATCTTAAATTCTCTGTTCGAAAATAGTTATGGCTACTGCCAGTAAAGAAGATAAATTTAACAGCAGTGAAAATTACTGGTACTGCATTTCGTTTCTCGCATCAGTAAAGCCAGTAAATAGCTAATGTTGTAGGCAACGTTTGCCACGCGGCAGAAGTTAATTAAAGAATATCGCAGTACCCAATCAATGTTTCACAAATCGCACGTTATGTAAATACTATTTCCGACCAAGGCTGCGTTCCGATATTCACTGCCAGTATTGAAAATATATACTTTATGTCACATATATTATAGATTTTCAGTACTGGCAGTGAATATCGGAACGCAGTCCAAGCAAGATGTTGAATGGCTAGTTTCCTTTTCCGCAGTATTCCTTAGCCGACTTCTGTGAAACATGGTCTACAATGACAGTAAGCAGTAAGAAGTAAGCGTAAGCGGTAAGAAATAAACCAATCACAGTCGATTATGACAAAAATAATCAACTGTAGTTGGTCCATTTCTTACTGTTCATGCTTACTTCTAACTGCTTACGGCCATTGTAGACCACGCTTCACGCAAGCGTTCAGTATACAACCAGTCTTACAAGGAAAGGATCGGAACTGTCCCTCATCGATTTTGATGGGCTTTGAATATGTTTTAGAGCAACAAAAACTATCAGACACATATTTTTTTCTACCGGCGTATCTCAAGGTTTAGACGGTGAAACAACTCTTAAAAAAAAACTAACATTTTCATTTTTTGCGGATATCTTCTAAAATACGAGATATATGAAAAAAAAATTCGTACAAAAGTTTTACAGTATTTTATACTATTTGCAACGATATATTCAGATTTTTCAAAAGTATCAAAAGTTTCAACCTTTCCCCCCAACTTTTTAATTTTGCACAATTAAATTTCATGAGGACAAAATGCATTTGATGCCGAATTCATCCATATACAGGGCGGGTGGTTATAAGTTTACAATCTGAAGTGTGAAAGTAGATTAGGTTAAGGTAAACATAAAAGTCCCATACCATTTTGCGAGATTCGTAATAATTATCGAGTTATTAATGACAAAAATCTGAAGAGTGGGAGCGCGCCGACGTAGATGATTGGAGAAGCGTTGCAGCTGCTCAGGCCACAATGCGGCCCACTCGACTTAGCAACTGTTGGCGACGTGCGGCGAGACGTAGTAACGACGAAATAAAACAATGAATAGCGGCGCATTGTTCTTCCCCTCGTCGGACGAAAACGCGCATTTACAGGGTAGCTGGTTATAAGCTGTCAACCCAAAGTGTAAATTGGGTTGTAAATTGGGTTAAAACAAATATAAAAGTCCCATACCGCAAGATCCACAATAATTACTGAGTTATTAATGACAGAAATCTGAGGAGTGGGAGCGCGCAGACATAAGGGGAGGACGAGGTATAATAAAAAAATTGGGCTTTCTACTTTAAAAAATTGTTAACCTTCAATTGACCTTAAACACACGTTTTAAGATCAAACTTAGAACACCATTGTATGTCCTTCTTTAAACCATACAACTTTTATTTAAAACATTTCTTTCTCCAACGTTCGGTTTTTGAGACATTTCGCATTATCAACTAAAATGGTCCATCCTGTATATGCACATTCATCTACCTAACATCTTTATTTCGTGTAATAAGTTGCATATTGTGCCATTAAAATTAATTATCTTGCATTTTATAGTATGAGGAAATATGCATAAAAGACAGTTATTGGGTATGGCGCAACTAAAAAGAAATAACACAACACCTATTTACAGCGAAGCGCCTATATTAAGCACATCTCGTTTTTCTAAAAATTAATCATCACCATATTGTATTATTATATATGGATGGATTTGACATCAAATGCTCTTTAACTTTTTTCCTCATGAAATTTTTTAAGGCAAAATTAAAGGGATAGGGGAGAGGTTGAAAATTTTGACACTTTTGAAAAATCTGAATATATCGTTGCAAATAGTATAAAATATTGTAAAACTTTTGTACGAAATTTTTTTTCATATATCTCGTACTTTAGAAGATATCCGCAAAAAATGAAAATGTTAGTTCTTTTTTAGTTGTTTCACCGTCTAAACTTTGAGATACGCCGATAAAAAAAATATGTGTCTGATAGTTTTTGTTGCTCTAAAACATATTCAAAGCCCATCAAAATTAGTAAGGAACAGTTCCGACCCTTTCCTTGTTAATGATCCTAAGCTAATATAATAATGATTCTGATTAATTGATTTTAAAAAATTAATTGATTTCAAAACATTAATGAATCCTAAGAATTAATTGATTTAAAATTAATAGATAAAGCAACAAATATATATACTATTATACTCCCAAATAGGTAGACATATTGGCAATAGCATGCACGTATTCAATTTATGTTTTATAATACCACTGAAGCGGCATAACATGGTTGTAATATGCTTGCTGTAAGAAATATGTATTTATTATTCCATGCTTTGCAGCAAAATATCAATTTGTTTTATTGCTAGCTAAGTGCGTCCTTTTGCCGACACAATACATAATATGTGCTACAATTATCATGGCAACAGATTACTTCTTTATATGTTGCTTTATGATGCTTCTTGTATAAAGACATACCTTCATATACTTATGCTATTATTTTAATTCTTGAATTCAGTCTTTATGCAGACAATATGCCGAAATTGTTGAAATTTGTCTATCTTGACTATTATACTTTTGTACTTTTATGATATATAGTATAATAGTATAATAAAATACAAGATGTATGTATTATTATACTATATATTATAAAATATATTATAAAAATATAAAAGGAAATATATAATTGTGTTCATAATAATATAACTTTATTATAATAATAATTTATAATACTTTATTATTTAAATTATAATAATACTTTATATAAATGTTATGTAATATACTTTATATAATATATAAATATTTTATATAATATATAAATTATAATAATACTTTATTATTATAATAATCCATATTTTAATAATAGCAATCATTAATATTATATTTATGATATTACAAGAAAATGAAGATTCCCAGTAAACATTAACTGAAAATAACATAACAGAAATGTTATAATTTCCAACTCAACAATGTAACTGTTACGAAACATACATATTATATCGCATTTATATTGTTGAGTGACAAATTATAACATTAATGTTCTGTTATTGTTAGTCAATATTTGCTGGATTATTACGATTGTCTTATGTATATTTATATTACATTTATATATTTATATTACAATTAATCTTTTTTACATACATGATATTTACTACTACATTATTACAAAAAGCAAAAACGTTAGTTAATTCTAAAGATACACATAACTTAATATAACGCCAATATCAGTAAACTCTGTTCAAACTAAGTAATATGTTTAGAACAGAGCTCGGCAAAGTTTACAACTTTCGGTTGTCGGTCGCTCGCGACCGTCAGTTGCTGAATCCGCTGCGCGGTAAAGGGAGATAGAAGGCGTAGCTTCCGAAAATCGGCCGAAAGTTGTAAACTTTGCCGAGCTCTGGTTTAGAATATACATATGCGTGCATACATACACATATACACGTGTGCACCAATATGCACACGCACATATATATACGAATTAATTGTTTTCTTTTTCTGAATGGAACATTATCAATTTTTGGTCCAATTAAAGATATAATAAAATAATATCATAAATGTAATATTAATGATTACTATTATTAAAATATGGATTATTATAATAAAATTATATAATTATTTACATAATTTCCTTTTGTATTTTTATAATATATGACTACATTTATCACTTCAGCATTGTGTGTGTGTGTGGTTTTAAATCAATTAACTTTTTAAGATGCACTAATTCTTTGAAATCATTTAATTCTTTAAGATCAATTAATTATTTGCAATAATTACTACATCAGCTCAGAATCATTAGCTGTTTACTGATTTTAGGGCACGTTGTTCCAACTCCTTGGTAAGTTAACTGATAATTAAATCATTTGTCTGTCTTTGTCTAAACTGAAAAAAACAAAGATAAATTAAATAATTTAACTATCAATTAACTTATCAAAAAATTGGAACAATCAATCTTTACTGATGCGAGAAATGAAATGCAGCATCAGTAATTTTCACTGCTACCAATTTTTTTACTGAGTTTCCAAACACACCCTTAATCCCAGGTTGATTAGTCCAGGTCCATTTGAATATGCTACAAATTACACTATAAATTACATCGTAACTCAGAATGTCACCAAATTCCATTGACAATACTCGTACATAAAGATGCATTTATACGTACGAAAAGTAAATTTCTATGATAGATTTAAATGAGCAAAAAGCCTAACATCAAGTTTGCCCCAGTCTCCTTTATATCTATTTTAAAAAAACCATTTTAATCTTTTTTTCTTTGTTCATTTAATAGCTTATCGTGTGACATTTTTGATGGAAATATTACGAAAAGAGATAGTTGAATTATATTAAGCGTAAAGCCAACTGCATTCTGGACCTATTAAAACATATAATGTAAAGTAATATGTAATGTATGTTTGTCAGTGAACTTTATAATATACTAAAATAAGTCTTTTTCCAAAAAATGGAGAGATAGGTTGCATAGTCATCTCTCTCAATAATATCTTTAGCATTTAAAATAAAATAGATATATATTCATATATTGAATTATGAAAAAGAGAAAAATCAAATGCAAAAGAATTGTAGTTGAAACTAGAAAATTTAATATTTTGCTATGATCTGATATCTCAAGAGTTTAACCCAGTATACTATAGAGCTTACTGATATTGGCAGGTTATCTTGTATTTCTAAATATTTCATACAACTAAATTGCAAGAATACTCACAACAACAAAAGCATTGTCAATGATAAAACCATACAATAACCAGCTGAAGGAAACTAAAGTACCCATGAGGATAAGTGGAAATGGAAGTATTTCTGTATTTTTTGTCTTTATAATCTCCCTCTGAAAAATGAGCAAATTTTTTAAGCATAATTACATAATTACTTTTTGAGAATGATTCAGATAGTTATATATGAAAGTTTTAATCATCTTACGAGGTGTACAAGAGGGGCTGCAATTAAAAGAAGAAGAAGTATAGTAACCAATATGCCAAATCTAAATTCAACATTTGATGGATGTTCTATCTGTGCATATACAAGGAAGACTGTGATAAGAACTGTTACTTTGCCTATTAAGTTGAGTACATCTCTCTAAAAGGAATAATATAATATACAATAAATAAAGAATCCAATTTCAATCAACTGTAAATAAAATATATTTTAATAGAGTCTATATCTATAAGCATACTGTATTTGCAGCATAATAGTAGTATACTGTCATATATACTGTATTTGTTATAATGCCAAATACATTAACATTTATCATTGCAGGATCACTCAACATCCATGCATATCGAAGCATCAATGTACATCTACAAAGTTAATTATTTCAGTATATATATCAATTTTATTTATTTTTAACTTAATTCCTGACATACACACACACACACACACACCCACACACACGCACCCACCCACACACACGCACACATGCGCGCACACACGCGCACAAACGCGCACACACACACACATTCTTGTTATATAAAATTATATATACAAATTGTTTTACATATCTCGACTATCTGGAATATTTCTGTTGTGTTAATACAAAAAACGTCTAAAAAGAAAATTGCACTGTTCGAGAAGGCAATTATGATGATAGGAACATTTTTTCTCAAGATAATTTTTTCGGAAATTTCAAGGTCAAGGTCATTTTTTAAAATAGAATCATTTCTGTTTTGATGATATTATAATTGGAATTGAATGAATGTCAGCAACTTATAACAATATAATTTAGGTGATTTTTGACATATACAGGGTGTTTGAAAGCTTATCATGCAGACGAAAGTTGGAGATAAATTGGGTGTAGCCGAGAAGAAAAGTCATGTACCATAATGTCAAATTGGCAATAGTTACCGAGTTATTAATTAAAACATGTGAGCCAACGAGCGCGTAGAGAGCGGAGGGCGGCCGCAATAAGCACGTAGACATTTGATACAGGCGGAGTCAGCGAGTGGCGGTAGGCAAACGCGCGCGGCGAGGGGCAACGTAAGCGACAAGAGGCGACCGCGCGCGACGAGGAGCGAGCGAGCGCGAACGACGAGGAGCGAGCGAGCTTTTTCTTTATAGCTTTTTCCTTATAGCTCGCTCGCTCCTCGTCGTTCGCATTCGCTTACTGCCACTCGCTAACTCCGCCTGTATTAAATGTCTACGTGCTTACTGCGGTCGCCCTCCGCTCTCTACGCGCTCGTTGGCTCACATGTTTTAATTAATAATTCGGTAACTATTGCCAATTTGACATTATGGTACATGACTTTTCTTCTCGGCTACACCCAATCTATCTCCAACTTTCGTCTGCATAATAAGCTTTCAAACACCCTGTATATGTTTAAAATATAGAGGATGTGGCAAAAGTCTGGAAACACTCAAATATCTCTTAAAAAATGAATTTTAGAAAAAAATGTTTCAGACAAAAGTTGTAAGGTTCAAAAAGACACATTCAACGCTTGACTTTATATCCGCTTGACTTTCTCATTCATACTCATTCAATCACTCATTCACTCACTTTTTTATACACGCACGCACATACACACGCACACACGAGATGTAAATCCGACCGTGCAACCTCCACGCGGTACATCTTGGGTAATGCTAATGTCGGCAGTACTGCAACCTTCGTGCTTCATAACTCGGGAAGTACTTAACGAAAGAAAACTTTGTTATAGTTATATGTTTTGAAAAATTCTCGAGGTAAGCTACAAGAATATGTAATGAAAAGTGGGGGATTCCATTTACAAATATCAGATTGACCTTGACCTTGGCAACGCCATCCAAGGTCAATCGGATATTACCATTGAATGCATCTTTTTAAACCTTATAACTTTTGTCTGAAACGTTTTTTTATAAAATTCATTTTTTAAGAGATATTTGAGTGTTTCCAGATTTTTGCCACACCGTGTATATGGTTGAGAAAAACGGAAAAGATTTATACTTTTTAATACAAAGATTTAATTTAAAAAATAATTCAAAGTAATGTCTATTGACTTCAATACCAATAGTGAATAATCTGTTAGCAGTCGGTCAATAGACTCAATAGATGATAACAGATTCAATCAGGTTCTGTCGACAGATCCATAATAATCTACAGTACTGGACAAAATAAAATACGGAACTCAAATATTTTTTTGTCGTTTGGACATTTTTATCCAAAAGTTTTTCACTAGGTTCTAACTAAATACGCGGTTGTTATTTATGACCGAAAAGGTCAAACTTGCTTTTGTCACTCCAAATTACCTTCATCCAGAAATCCACATCGATATATTTTTTCCAAACGTGATCTTATTGGTCTTTCGGATCAAAGAGCGACGTATTGTAACATTGTTCCTTAAGCTAAGACTCCATGCATGCGGTGAGCTCCGGCAAACGGCTGCGGTGACCAATCAGGAGACAGACGCATGCCGGAGCTTGCCGCAACCGGACTTGCGCCTCCCTCCTGATTGGTCACCGCAGCATTTGCCGCAGCTCACCGCATGCATGGAGTCTTAGCTTTAAGGCCCATCTACAATGGCTGCAATAATAAGGTTCTAAGTGTAAGCAGTAAGAAATAGACCAACCACAATCGATTATTATAAGAATAATCGGTAAATATACAGAAGTACACAGTCAGCTCCGATTTTAATGAGACTAGGCTCATTCGACGCGTTTTTGTACGAGAAACAACTTTTTCCTTTGGCAAAATCGTCGCTCAGTTCCGCGAAGCGAGATATGAAGCGTTAAAGCAGACCATAATTCAGGTTAGGAAAGCTGTTATATCGACGAACTTTGGCGACATAAACATGTCTCGTAACTAATTCCGAGTGTTCCGTGACCTTGATGTTGACATATCTAAATCGATTTGTGATATCGTTGCTCAGTAATACATTCGTCGCCTAGAGAAGTACGTGTATTCGTGCATTATTCCCGCCAATAATAGCAATTTCTTATCACGACATAAATATGCCTCGTAACTAACATAAACTTCCCGAGTAATATACAAAAAGTTTTAGTCCGTGCTCACTGTTCGTTAAAAAGTTATTAACAAATGAAGTTAGTGATAAGAGTTTGCACCGAGCATGTGTACACACGCACACACACACACACGCACACACGCACACACGCACACACGCACATACACACACACACACACAAGAGGGGACCTTCGGCCCCCACCCGCACCCCTCCCCCCTCGAGGGTCAACGGGTGCAACTCGCTTCATGTAGAAAGTCGTAATAAGTCGCAAACTCACATGTGACTTTCCATATGAAGCGAGTTTCACCGGTTAACCCTCGAGGGGGGTGCGGGTGGGGGGCCGACAGTGTTGCCAGATTGGGGTTTCTTTCCCCAAAATGGGGAAAACTTATGTAAATGGGGAAAATTTTGGGGAACGAAAATTTGTGGGGAAAAGTTTGGGGATCATTTTAAACTTGGGGATTTTTTTGTAGGAAAATCTTTATATAATAGGTTTTCTTCTTTTTTGTCATTTCATGTACAAATAAAATATGATTGATAAATGTAACGGCCTGAGTACATATTTTTACATAATACATACATACATATATTTTTAATTTAGTATAAATACATATTTTTACATAATACATACATATATATATTTTTAATTTAGTATAAATACATATTTTTACATAATACATACATACATATATTTTTAATTTAGTATAAATACATATTTTTACATAATACATACATACATATATTTTTAATTTAGTATAAATACATATTTTTACATAATACATAATGCATAACGCATAAAGAACTCAACTAATCCCCATAATAGAAATAAAAAATTCTGATTGGTTGATTCCCTTATACGTTATGCATTATGCATTATGCAAAAGTCTGTGTTCAGGCCCTAAGGGTCTATCCACACAAATTTGCATAAGCGCGTAACGCATATGCATAAAGAAATTGACCAATCGTATGTTTGATACAAAAAACATTTTTTTATTAGACGGATCATAGTCAATTTCCTTATGCATATGCGTTACGCGCTTATACAAGTTTGTCTGGATAGGCCTTAAGAGGCGTAGATATTCTCGTTTGTTTTATTTTAAGATGATATGGACTGGATAAGTAAGTTACACTGCTAGCAGACTGACGTCAAATGACGTACTAATGACGTCTTAATGACGTTAGAGACGTCATTAAGACGTCATTTAACGTCAGTCTGCTACCTATTTATACAGGTTATTTTATACAGGGTCATCGAAAAATATTGGAGCCCCCTAATATCTTCAGTTAGAATGCATTTTGGAGAAAATGTCCAATAACAAAGTTGTATGGTTTCAAGCGGAGAGTAAGATGATGACCTTGATTTTGACCTTGACCATGTCCTTCAAGGTCACTTCAAGGTCAATCTTATTTTTTTTAATAGAACTCCCAACATTTTATTGCATATTATAGCAATAGCTTATCTCGAGAGCTTTCCAAAATACTATAAAAACATTTTTTCATTAAGTAATAACTTTTTGAGTTATAAAGATTTGATGTTAACAATTTGTTAAGTGGTGTGTGATTCCGACCAGTTAAGGCAAGAGTGGTGTGTGATTCCGGCCAGTTAAGGCAAGAGTGGTGTGTGATTCCGACCAGTTAAAGCGAATTTCATTCCAATTGGTCAGCTTGGGCAAAATATTCAATTGTACCAAATAATTCACAACAAATGTTCAAATTGTTGCCCTTCAACAGCCTGGCAATGTGCCAATCTGTTATAAACAGCTGAAACCGCATTCCGGAACATTTCCGGCGGTATTAGTTCTATTCGAGTTATTTTCCCTCTTAAATCATCTAAATCTTGAGGCTTGGTGACATAAACTTTACTTTTCAAGTAACCCCACAAAAAAAGTCAAGTGGGGTCAAGTCCGGAGACAGAGGTGGCCACTCAATATAACCCCTTCGCTCTATCCACCTGTCCTGAAAGACCTCATTCAAATATTGACGGACAATGACACCATAATGAGGTGGAGCTCCATCCTGTTGGAAATAAATTTCATCCATATTCCCACCAGCTATGTCTCGAATAGCTGGAACAATTTGTTCGCGAAGCATGACTGTGTATACTTGTGCTGTCAAATTGCCTTCAATGAAGAAAGGGCCAACTGGTCTACCATTAAGAACACCAGCCCATACGTTAACTTTTTGTGGATATTGGGTATGATTGTCTTTTTTCCAGTGAGGATTAACGTCACTCCAATATCTACAATTGTGTCTATTTACATTTCCAGTCAGTTCAAATGTTGCCTCATCAGAGAAAACAATATTATTAAGTAATAGAGGATCGTCGACAATCATCTCCATCATAAGATCACAAAATTCGATGCGTCTATCAAAATCGTCTTCGGACAACTCTTGGACCAAATGAAGTTTGTATGGATACGATTTATTCAATTTCAGAATTTTACTGACAGATGCATGACCGATTTCGTGTTCTTGGATTCCTGGAACGCGATTGATGGAAATGTGGGACTTTCAACGAAAGACTGTAAAACATCTAATGCTTTATCATTATTTGTTGCTGTTTTACCAGAGTTGCTGTCTACCAGATCTTGGAAGGCTTTTAACGCAACCAATGTCCTCGAAACGTTGAACGAAACGTTGAATAGTACTTTTTAACGGATTACAGTACTTTTGGAGATCCTATTATTTTCATTCCGAAAATTTTTATTAAATAATCGCGTTATTATTTTATACCCTCTTTGTTGATCTCCCCATCCTCGCATCATTAACAGTGTTATTCGATCTCTTTCAGAAAGCTCCGCCATTCTTAATTAGAGCAAAGAAGAATTAATCAGGTAAGTGATAGGAAATTGATCTAAATAATTAAGTAGAGAAAAATATTAATTATTAAGTGTTGGTCCAACTATCGAATTGTTTATTTCAACCAGCACTAGCAAAAAGCTCGTTGAGCAACTGAAAATCTAATAGATCAATTAATAATATTTACGAAAAAATTCTGGGCTATTGGAAATGAAGATGTTTGGGATAATCAATTGAAGCGCAATGGCTTCTTTTGTTACAGAAACAATTTTTGGGGCTGTTCGTTTTCGTCCACGAGGTGATTGCTGCTCGCTAAGAAGAAGACAGCACTGCATCAAAGATTCAAATCAGTGATTCGCATTATTTGCTCGAGAGCTTGTATTACTATTGATGCCTGCGAGAGTGAGACAATAAACATCGGCCCTGCCAACGCTTTCGGGCAGATTCCCGCTAACGCCTTCGGACATCACGCATTCGAGCAGCTTCTCGCGATCACCTTCGGGCAGTTTTCCGCCATAGCCTACTAGCATAACCGCTTGAAGCCGTACAACTTTGCTATTGAACATTTTTCCAAAATGCATTCTTACTGAAAATATTAGGGGGAGCCGATACTTTTCGATTAATGTATTTTCTTTAAACCAATTAATTAGTCTCATTATTTCGCGCACAAAGGTATTAAGGTTATGATTACTGAAAACTAAATAATATTTTACAAAATATTTTACATTTTGTGTCAAAAAATTGTTAACTTCAAACCTTTATAACTCAAAAAGTACTTAATAAAAAAATGTTTTATTATAGTGCTTTGGAAAGCTCTCAAGATAGGCTATAAGAATATCCAATAAAATGTTCGGAATTCCATTTAAAAAAATAAGGTTGACCCTGAAATGACCTTGAAGAGCATGGTCGAGGTCAAGGTCAAAGTCATCATCTTACTCCCCGCTTGAAACCATATAACTTTGCTATTGGACATTTTCTCCAAAATGCATTCTAACTCAAGATATTAGGGGGGTCCAATACTTTTCGATGACCCTCGTATACATGTATATATACAGGGTGTTATAAAAGTCAGAGAAGAGCAGAATAACTCGAAAAATATGTGTCCTACAAAAAATACGAAGTACTGGGTTTTTATGATTTTTTTCTGGCTATCTGACAGTGACCTTGGATTTGACCTTGATAATGACCTTAAAGGTCATTTCAAGATCAGGTCAATTATTTTAAATAGGACCCCATACTTTTGATCCCAGAAATGAAAAGAGCGGAAAATTTTATGTTCGGATATGACCTTGAACACTGCCAAATTTGACCTCTGAAGGTCACATAAAAGTCTAAGCTTGTTTTAGGCTGAAAACGCGAATATCATCGAAAATGCACCTGCTACGGAGCAATGTTACGCATAAGAATAAGAATGTAGAGGTCAACGAGGGACATTCAGCCGTGACCTTGCCCTTATTCTCAAGGTCATAAGTTAAGATTATTATTAAGGTTAAACCGGACTTTTTTGGGACTGAAAACCATACTTTTGACCTAAAAGTGTCAAGATTGAAAAATTTTACGTTCGGATATGACGTTTTCAACCTTGATCTTGTTCTTAAGGTTATGTGTCAGTCATATCAAGGTCAATTAATTTTTTTAGGCTGGAAACACATACTTTTACCTCCCCCCCATAATATGAAGAGTGAGATTTTACGTTACGTACGAGGTCACACTCCGATTGTTGGTAATTCCTCAATCGGGCGCCATTTTGGATCAGTCATCTTGAATTTGTCCAATCCAACGTCGGATTCGATTTCAGAAACGACTTCAAAAACTCCTTAAACGAGATCCAATTTTTGTTATTCTTAAATATCGGCCGCTGTCTTGAATCGGCCATCTTGAATTTGCAAAGTCCGACGTCGGATTCGGTTTTAACGAGCTCAAAAATCCCAGGATCGGTATCCGAAAAATTTATTCGCCATCGATAAAGTGTATGCTTCAAGGTTTTTATTTGTCTCGATTCTATCAGTGTCAAACAGATAATAGATTGTTTTTGAATTTTCATCGATTTAACAAGTTTTGATGTCATTCTAGTCCGTTTTGAATTATTATATTATTATTGACGATCAATGGTGCATTAGTTATTATTTTCATTTAAAGGTAAAGAAACCGAATTTTTTATACCAAATTTTTGCAAATTTTTTGTTTTCAATTCCAAATGGCTTCTCTTACAGAGCATGAGAGAGTTTCGCTATTGATGATGAGAGGATGGGGGGATAGACAAACGTCATACAGTGAAGTGAGATTGCTGTTCAATGAAAATTTTCGTAATGAAGGCGAAGGTATTTCAATATCGACTGTATCTCGCACCATCAGACGATTTGTAGAAACTGAGAGTAATAAAAACCGCTAAAAATCTGGGAGGCCAAGGTCCCAAATGACAGAAGAGCGACAATTTAAAGTAGCTCAATCATTTGTTGAGAATCCCAGATTGTCAATTAGAAAAGCATCTCAACAGCTTCGAATGAGTGTATTGTCAATTTCCAAAAATCTAAAGACCATTAAGTTCCACCCCTACAAAATTCATCTCCACCATGAGTTGAATGAGGATGATTTTGACCGCAGGGTGCAATTTTCAGAAGTTATGATGCAAAGAATTGATCAGCAACCGAACTTTTTGCATAATATCGTTTTTTCAGACGAAGCGTCTTTTAAAATTATTGGTAAGATAAACCGTCATAATTTTAGATATTGGGACAACGAAAATCCTCATTGGATGCATGAAGCACATACGCAGCGACTTCAAAAATTGAATGTTTGGGCAGGTCTTTATGATAATCAAGTGGTTGGGCCTTTTTTTATAATGGGAATTTTATAAATGGGAATTTAAACTCAAAAACCTATTTGCAGCTTCTAACAGACCAAATTGTTCCATCAATACAAGAGATTGTTGGTGATAATTTTGATGATGTTTGGTTCCAGCAAGATGGGGCATCGCCACATTATGGACGTATTGTTCGGAACTATTTAAACGATACTTTCCCTAATCGATGGGTAGAAGAGGAACAATCGAATGGCCACCGAGATCGCCCGACATTGCACCACTTGATTTCTTTCTTTGGGGCTACATAAAAAATAAAGTTTATTTCACTAAACCTCATAACCTGGATGAGCTTCAACAACGGATCATAGACGAATGTGCTACAATACCTCCAGAAATGATAAGGAGTGCGACTGACAATTTGTACGTCTGCTTAGCACATTGCCAAACGGTCAATGGGGAACATTTTGAACATCTCTTGTAATCTCAGGCCGAGTTACAAGATGTTTTGCCTTCGGTGGCTGGGACTAACTGAACCTTGCCTTCAGTGGTCGGGTTTGAGACATCTTGCCTTCAGTAGTCGGGTTTGAGACACCTTGCTTTCAATGGTCGGGTTTGAAACACTTTGCCTTAAGTGGCCGGGTTTGAGACACCTTGCCTTCAGTGGTCGGGTTTGAGACACCTTGCCTTCAGTGGTCGGGTTCCGAGACGCTTTACTTTTAGTAGACTTCACGATCAGTGAAGTAACGTAAAACGCATAATTTTGAGAACAAGATCAAGGTTGAAAACGTCATATTCGAACGTAAAATCTTTCAATCTTGATACTTTTAGGTCAAAAGTATGGATTTTCAGTCCTAAAAAAGTCCGGTTTGAACTTAATAATAATACTTTTACTCAGGTGTAGTAAAAAGAAATCCATTATTTTTCCAATAGATGACTTTAGTTATCTGTATCTCGCGTTGTATAAGTCCGATCGGGTTCCACCAGATGGCGTTAGAAAGATGAGATTTCGTACTAAAAAAACTTTTATGACAGTTTTGTGATTTGACTCAGTTTTGTTTGAGCGCGCGTCAAAGATGGACACTAGCAAAGAGAAAATACGCTATATTTTACAGTTTTTCTTCGATAAAAGCGAAAACGCAAGCGAGGCGGCTGAAAATGTGAATAGTGTTTATGGTCCTGATACTGTAACAGCCAATCACGCGCAATTTTGGTTTCGTCGATTCCGTTCCAGTAATTTCGATGTCAAAGATGCACCACGCACTGGAAGGCCAATTGTCGAAAATATCGATAAAATCATGGACATTGTTGAATCCGACCGTCATGTAAGCACTGTTTCGATTGCCCAAGAGCTAAAGATTGCACAAAAAACCGTTTGGAACCATTTGAATAAGGCTGGATACAAAAAGAAGCTCGATGTATGGGTACCACACGAGTTAACGAAAAAAAACCTCATGGACCGAATTTCCATCTGCGAATCGCTGCTGAATCGCAACAAAATCGATCCATTTCTGAAGCGGTTGGTCACTGGTGATGAAAAGTGGATCACTTACGACAACGTCAAGCGAAAACGGTCGTGGTCGAATCGCGGTGAGCCGGCGGAAACGGTGGCCAAGCCAGGATTGACGGTCAGGAAGGTTTTGCTGTATGTTTGGTGGGATTGGCAGGGAATTATCTACTATGAGCTGCTCTCCTACGGCAAAACTCTTAACTCGGAACTGTACTGTCAACAATTGGACCGTCTGAAGGAAGCAATCGCCCAGAAGCGGCCAGCTTTGGCCAATAGGAGAGGAATTGTGTTCCATCAGGACAACGCCAGGCCACACACATCGATAGTGACTCGCCAGAAGCTCCGGGAGCTTGGTTGGGAGGTTCTTATGCATCCACCTTATAGTCCGGACCTAGCACCAAGTGATTACCATCTGTTCCTGTCCATGGCGAACAATTTTGCTGGTGAAAAATTCGCTTCAAGAGAGGCTTGTGAAAATCGACTGTCTCAATTTTTTGCCAATAGGGACGAGGGCTTCTATGAGAGAGGCATAATGAAATTACCTTCAAAATGGCAACAAGTTATCGAACAAAACGGCGCATATTTGACCTAAATCGGATCATTCTAACTATGGTAATTAAAGCCTTCAATTTCATGCAAAAATAATGAATTTCTTTTTACTACACCTGAGGTGTAGTAAAAAGAAATCCATTATTTTTGCATGAAATTGAAATAATATTAACTCATGTCCTTGAGAATAAGGGCAAGGTCAAGGCTGAATGTCCTTCGTTGACCTCTACATTCTTATTCTTATGCGTAACATTGCTCCCTAGCAGATGCATTTTCGAAGATATTCGCATTTTCAGCCTAAAACGAGCTTAGACCTTTATGTGACCTTCAGAGGTCAAATTTGGCAGTGTTCAAGGTCATATCCGAACGTAAAATTTTCCGCTCTTTTCATTTCTGGGGTCAAAAGTATGGGATCCCATTAAAAAAATTGACCTGACCTTGAAATGACTTTCAAGATCGTTATCAAGGTGAAATCCAAGGTCACCGTCAGATAGCCGGGTAAAAATCATAAAAGCACAGTATTTCGCATTTTTTCCAGGACTCTTATTTTTCGAGTTATTCTGATCTTCCCAGACTTTTATAACACCCTGTATATATATATACATATTGTATTATATATACATTACCCGGGACCCCTGGAAATTTCGAAAAATATACACTTTATAAAAAAATATTTCAGGCAAAAGTTATAGCATTGAGAAAGATTTACCGATCTTAACAATTTGACCTTGGTTGGCGTCATCAAGGTCAGAACAAAGTCACTTTGGATTTTGTAAATGGAACTCCCAATTTTTAATTGCATATTCTTATAGCTCTTCTCAGACCTTTTCAAAGCACTATGGTTTTATCCAATTTAAATAAGGTGTTCCGATGTTATCGAGTTTTTTAAAGTAAGATATCTAGCCAACTAAGGCAAGATCGCAGGATGATCCAGCCAACTAAGGTAAGATTGTAACGACACATACCGGCAAATGTGTCGTTACGCTGACTGCCGCTGAACATCACGCGGCAGTCAGCTGAGCGCACGCCCCCCGACCCGCGCTGTCACCGCGCCTGTCAACGCGCTCACCCGAGGCTGGCCGAAGACCCGGCAGCAACGCTCGGGAAAGATCGGCCACCGAGCCGAACTCGCGGTGCCGCCAAAACAATCCTCGGCGGACGTCGCATACTCACGATTACTCTCGATCAAATTCGGATTAATCAACGAAAGAAACCGAAGACAGAAAATGACGGATATATAAACCCGACAGTTCTTGTCTTTGAGGAGTCGAGTTTTGGACAGGCTTCAAGCAGTCTTGGGAGAGTCCTCGGAGAGTCTGAAGCGATCCACCGTCTAGGAAAGCTCGTCAACGAATCTGCAGAGTGCCTCCAGAAGATCGAAAGTTCCGAGTAAGTAATCTACCAGGCCGCAGCCGTCGGCGTCCGCGATTGCTTCCGTTCTTTGCGAGATATAAAGATCGGACGGCGAGTTTGCCGTCGCTCCAGTGTGTTCGCCGGAACGATCTTGTATTTGTACCGTCTTTGCGAGATATAAAGATCGAACGGCGAGTTTGCCGTTGCTCCGGTGTGTTCACCGGAACGATCTTATTTTGTGCCGTCTTTGCGATATAAGGATCGGACGGCGAGTTCGCCGTCGCTCCGGTGCGTTCGCCGGAACGATCTTATATTTGTACCGTCTCTGCGATATAAAGATCGGACGGCGAGTTTGCCATCGCTCCGGTGTGTTCACCGGAACGATCTTGTTTTGTGCCGTCTTTGCGATATAAAGATCGGACGGCGAGTTTGCCGTTACTCCGGGGTGTTCTCCGGAACGATCTTGTTTTGTGCCGTCTTTGCGATATAAAGATCGGACGGCGAGTTTGCCGTTACTCCGGGGTGTTCTCCGGAACGATCTTGTTTTGTGCCGTCTTTGCGATATAAAGATCGGACGGCGAGTTTGCCGTCGCTCCGGTGTGTTCTCCGGAACGATCTTGTTTTGTGCCGTCTTTGCGATATAAAGATCGGACGGCGAGTTTGCCGTTACTCCGGGGTGTTCTCCGAAACGATCTTATTTTGTGCCGTCTTTGCGATATTTTGTGCCGTCCTCGCGATATAAAGATCGGACGACGAGTTTGCCGTCGCTCCGGTGTGTTTACCGGAACGATCTTGTTTTGTGCCGTCCTCGTGATTCAGAGATCGAACGGCGAGTTTGCCGTTACTCCGGTGTGTTCTCCGGAACGTTCTCAAAAATATCTTTCTTTTTGTTTCTTCCTCTCTACTTCCTATAGGACTCAGAGCACGTAAGGATACAAGGGCAGAAAGAGTCGTCGCCCACACTTACCGACTGTCTGGCACGGCCGCCGGCCCAGAGTAACCCCATCGGGAAAGCGCATCGCGCCGACCCAAAAATCGATCAACGACCGCGACGAATAGAATCGGGGAGCAAGCGATAGGCATCGCGAATCTCTCCCGTCGTCAATAACGCGAAGAAACAAAGCAAATAATTACGGCGTGCCGAGAAACAAGCGTGAGCCTTACGCCCGACGCACGACATAACTATTGTGCGCGCCCCACAAAGCGCTAACGCGGCTCGACGCGACGCGTTTTTGCGTACTTTCTTCTATACGCCGACAGTCAGACAAGACGAGGACTCGGCCTTTAAACGCCGACTAAAGGCTGCGACGACGCCCGCACGGAATCTCTCGTTCTACCGACGCCCGGACCCTCCGACAGCGAATCTTTCTTTTCCTTGTAAACTCTATGTATTAAAATAATTACTGCTGAAACGCTCTAGACAAGTCGAGAATCACGTATTATACAGAAACCACCGTCACGTAAACACGGCCGATCCCCGAGACGGCGAGCATAAGCGTAGAAACAAAGCCGCGCGTCGAGACGGCACCCAAACAGTGGGAACCTCGCGCGATAACACGCGGTCATTGCGTGCTGAAGGAATAGAATAAAGCGTCACTGTCTACAAAACACCGACCGACTTCAATTATTCACCAAACTCACCTTCTCCTAATAAAATTTCTGCGCGCGATTCACTAACGACGATCGCAACGCAGGGTCGGATCGATAAAGAAAACCGAACCCGGAGGCACCGGCGTTACAAGATCGGAGGATGATCCAGCCAACTAAGGCAAGATCGTAGGATGATCCGGCCAACTAAGGCAAGATCGTAGGATGATCCAGCCAACTAAGGCAAATCGTAGAATGATCCGGCCAACTAAGGCAAGATTGGATGATGATCCAGCCAACTAAGGCAAGATCGGAGGATGATCCAGTCAACTAAGGCAAGATCGGAGGATGATCCAACCAACTAAGGCAAGATCGTAGGATGATCCGGCCAACTAAGGCAAGGTCGGGAGTTGTCCAGCCAACCAAGGCAATACTGGAAAGCTTTAAAGCAATTGTTCAAAATGTCCGCCATCAACAGTTTGACAATAAGCTAGTCTATCGTAAAAAGATGAAACGGCTTTTTGAATGTAATCAGCAGGAATGAGAGCAGCTTCATCAAGAATTCGTTTTCGTAAGTCATCCAAATTTTGTGGTTTCGTTTTGTAAACTCTATCTTTCAAATGGTCCCACAGGAAGTAATCGTTAGGTGATAAATCGGGTGATCGAGGAGGCCATTCTATAGGTTCTCTTCTACCTATCCACCGATGAGGAAACACTGTGTCCAGATAATTACGGACGTCCCTTGCGTAATGTGGGGGGGACCATCTTGTTGGAACCATGTATGCTCGAAGTTGTCATCCATGATTGCTTATATCGCTGGAACTATTTCGTTTCTTAGCATATTCTCATATTTTATCGCTGTTAGATTTCCGTCAATAAAGAGTGGACCTATGAGAACATTATTCAAAATGACTACCCAAACATTCACTTTTTGTGAATACTGCGTGTTTTTTCAATCCAGTGAGGATTTGTATCTGACCAAAATCTACAATTGTGTCAATTAACGTGGCCATTTAATTGAAATGTCCTCATCTGAATATACTACATTTGATAGATAGTTAAGATCTTCGGCTATTTTTCCATCATCAAATCACAAAATTCAATGCGCCTATCAAAATCATCTTCATTTGGCTCTTGTACAAGATGGATCTTATAAGGATAAAATTTATTCATTTTCAATATTTTAAGCACAGACATTTTATCTATTTCATGTTGCTGTCCTACTTTGCGTGTCGAATCATGCGGATTTTCGATAAAGGATTGTAGAACATTAATGATTTTTCTACACTTGTTGCTGATATTGGCCTACCTGGTATTACACTATTTTTCACACTTCCAGTTTCCTGAAAACGCCTTATCGTTCTTTCAACGGTAGATTTTGAAATGGCATTACCCTGATTACGAAAAGTTTCATTAAAAACCCGCCTCATATCATTGAACGACCTTAGTCGATCATCCCATCCTCTCATCATCAAAAGAGATATGCGTTCTCGTTCTGAAAGGCTTGCCATATTGACAAGCAGAAGTGGTAAGATTTAGTCTAATCAACTAAATTAATATCTAGATCAATTCAAAGTTATTCTAAAGACAGTGCTGAAGAATAATAATGAGCACGGAATTAAGTGTAATTAAGTCAACTTACAACTAGCTTTAAACTGTTTCTTAATAATTTTCAAAAAAATTTCAGTCGAGTTTGCGATTCAATAAACTGTAATGAGTATTAAATGAGTAAATGGAAGAAATAAACATGGAACAGCAGAATAGTTCAAATAAATAAATAAATGAAATAAATCAATCAACGAAATTAAGACAAGCCAATAGGAGCCAACGCCTGGAAGTTAGTCGCGAAATTATTTTTACGAGTTGACTGGATCATCTTCCGATCTTGTCTTAGTTGGCTCAACCACTCCGACCTTGCCTTAGTTGGCCGGATCATCCTCCGATCTTGCCTTAGTTGGCCAGATCATCCTACGACCTTGCCTTAGTTGACCGGATCATCCTCCGATCTTGCCTTAGTTGGCTAGATATCTTACTTTAAAAAACTCTATCACTTCGGAACAGCTTATTCAAATTGAATAAAACCATAGTATTTTGAAAAGGTCTGAAGAAGGGCTATAAGAACAGAGTCTTTTTATTACTTTCCTATCAGGATGGCGTCTGTCTGGAAATCTTTCAGCATAAAGCCTTTCTGCTGCCAAATAATTATTCCTGGCCTTACCCAAAATGCGAATCATGTCCACAATTTCATTTGGTGAATAAGCAGCCATAATTATAAAGAAAAAAAGCGCCAAAAACAAAAAATTCCTGTCTTATAAAAAAAAGTCAATGGAGAATAATATGCGTCTGTCTGAGACTTCGCCAAAATACCGACAGTTGCCCAAGTAAAAAATTTGAAACAAGTCTCTTGATATTTGTTTCTCATTAAAAGATTTGACAATTGCACTTTCACAATTGTTACAGTTCATTGATTATCAGGCAATACAGGATCTCGTCTTGACTGGCTGAATCATGCTCGGATCTTGCCTTGACTGGTTGGATCATGCTCGGATCTTGCCTTGACTGGCTGGATCATGCACGGATCTTGCCTTGACTGGTTGGAACATATAAGGTAAGACTATCGGAAAGTGAATGTTTTACAAAATATTTTGTATTTTTATCAAAATTTTGTAAATTTGTAACGAGGCGCAAATGCACCTCGTTACTACCGGCCCGACCGACCATCTGTCGGGCCGAAGAACGGCGCTTTGTGCCACCCTTTTAAGCCATCGAAACGATCGCGCACCGCTATCTCGCGCCGCCGTTATTTCGCGCCGCCCCTATCGCGCGCCGTGGCGATCATGCGCTGCCGCTAGCGCGCGCGGCCGCGATCACGCGCCGTCGCCGTGCCTCGCGCCGATAGGCGCGCCGCTCGACCGCCGCCGTATCAATCGTAGCGCGAACAACTATAAAACGGCGGCGATCGAGCTTCTAGACACCAGACCGATCCGTACCGTCATTCGATCTAAACGCTTCATGCCGAAAGAGAGAATATCCGAACCGTTTCGCTCTGCCTTCCGCTTTCCGACTACCCGACCGGCGACTAAGAACACGGGATTGTACGTTCGCAGTCTCGATCGAGCGTACTCGATACTTGGCCGTCTCCCGTCTTCTTGGGCTCGTGCGTGCGCGTGCTCAGTCGAGCGTACTCGACAGTCTCTCGCTTTTACCCGCCGCCTTGAGTCAGGGGTTCGTCCGTCGGCGAACTCCGTTGAGCGTACTCAGCCTTTAGGCGATCCGTCTAGCGACCAAGAACCCGGGACGGTGTGTCCGCCGTCTCCGCTGAGTGTCCGCAGCACTTGGTCGTTTTCCTCCGCGAACGTAGGGAAAAGGGAAGGTGCGTACGCCTTCTCTGTCGAGAGTCCTCGGCCCCGACGGACGAAATCATTTCGCGTATTCCGCGACTTGCGTGCGTACGTTCGACCGAGAGTCGAAATCTCCGGTCCGGCGACCATCTATACGCGAGCGATTTCGAGCTGAGTATTGGGCGATAATTGTCCGAGACGCCCAGCGTCGCGAAGCGGGACCGATCACTGCGCCGTTACCGTCTACACGCGTCGCGCAATAGGCTCCGCCTTCCGCGCGGCCTATCCGTCCGTACGCGCGCGTGTACCGCACGTCACACCGCACCGTACCGTACCGACGCGCCTGATAGACACGATCCTCAACAACGCCTTCGGGGCCGAGCTCTTGTATCTCAGTAAGCATACAATAAATCGAAGTTATTCATATTACCACTCTCAAGTGTCTCGCTGCTTTACTCCTCCTCGAACCCGGACTCCGACGAGCATTATCCACGCGAAACGCGTAGCGACGACCGAACAGCGGAGTTCGGCTGTTACAAATTTGAAGCTTTATAACTCGAAAAATACTTCACCAAAAAACATTTGATTATAGTATTTTGGGAAGCCCTCGAGGTCAGCTACAAGAATATGTTATAAAAAATAGGGATTGCCATTTTAAAAAATTGAGGTAACCTTCACGTGACCTTCAAATGACTCTTCAAGGTCAAATCAATGGTACCATCTTATGGTCCCCTCGAAACCATACAAAACGTGTCTGAACCATTTTTCTCTAAAATAAAAAATAAGAGAAATATTTGGGGTGGACGCTTAAAATGGGACACCCTGTATAATATATATATATATATAAATAGTTAATGTATATATATATTTGTATATATATATATTTATAAAACATGTAAACATTTATTTTAAAGTGATTATTAAACAAGGAAACAATATTAATAATAATATGTCGCAAGGGTACGCCTCAGCCGATTTCTTATACAACGACGGGCCTGAGCGTATCGCGATCGTCGCCCTAGCCGTTGAGCGCGGAGCGGTGCGAGGGGGACGGTAGGCGTCACCTACTGAATAAAATAAAAAGGTATAATTAGAGAATTATTGCAATAGATTTCACTCGTGTGGTGCTATTGCTGATGCGCTTTTTTTTTAAGTGGTTTCGCCAGTAAGCTTATTCCACTAAATAACAAAGACGAAATACGATAAAATGTATGGCTCGGCACGAAAACAAAATTTTAGAGCAAAGAGTACGCCGAAGAGGCAAAATTGCGTACGAATCTCTAAGACGTAGATAAGACGAATGATACAATGAGTAACAGAGATTTTAAGAAACCTCGCTGACTTATTTATTCAAAGAAGCTGTTTTTCAAACTTATCATTGCTTTTGCACCATCGGTGATTATAGCCGAACATTTGGAGAAATCAATGTCAAATTTTTGTAGAATTTGGCTAACAGCCTTAAAGATCTTAATACCTGTTGTTCTCCCGTATAATGATACAAAGTCTAAGAACTCCTCGACATATGAAAAATCGTTTTATATATGATTTGAGCAAAAATACATAGTTGACTCACATGCCGATATCTGTGTTCTCATCAATATAAAATGAATAATACGAATAAGACGCTAATGAATATTTTAATTTCTCTTCTAAAGATGAATCCGTGAGTCATCTATTCATTTTACAAATTTTACAGATTTAATGGAATGCTTGCAGCTTCTAAAGTCATCGAATCTCCAAACGATTTGACCGTTGTAATGAACCATTTCTCAAATTTCTTTCTTCCTTTGTAAATTTTCCTTTGCTAAAGAATTTGGAATTTTTTGCAATGAAATTTGATATTGCATATGACGCGATCGCATATGACCATGAAAGAAGGAGGGCGTACTCGGTGGCGACGGGAACGCCGTGCGTTCGGGACCTGCATCTTATTTTCGTTCCGAAGAGAGAAAAATATCGAAAGCGCGGTAGTCTCTAAGATCGGGAATCGAACCCGGGTCTTTCGCTTGCCGGGCGACTGCTCTAAACCACTAAGCTACCTGACACTCCACGCTCACGACACTCTTCTCTCCCTAGATAATGTTGAGAGATGTCGTTCGGATTTTCGTTAAACATTGAAAATTCTCGACACTCATATTACGACTTTCTTCATGAACCAATTTTAATCCTTCAAATATATTACGTTTCTCCTCATCTACATAGTTTGAATATTCTATCTACTTATACACTCTATCTACAAACACGCACTAGACCTTTAACGTGTTCAATTGTTTGGACAGACCTCTGTTGCTGACCGATATGCAGTTGTTTTACAGTCTGTCTGTTTCCAATCTGTACAAGAGTCTGCTCGTTAAAGGTCTCTTGCAAGAATACAGACAGTTTGGCAATTTTATCTCAAGTTTTACTGTGATTTTGTGTCTCTGTTTTGGTGTAGTCTTCTGGATTTCTCTGGATAGGGTAGGAACAATGGATAGGAATCAAAAGTTCGAACAAACTTTTGATAAGGTATGGGAGAAAATTTTCTTCGCTTATATTTCCGATAGGGTCATCTGTCTTTTGTGTGGTTTTCAACCATCGATTATTAAAAAATATTCCCTTTATAGACATTATAATATTCAACATTCTCAGGAGTATTCAAAATATGTAGACGAGGAGAAACAAAATATAATTGAGGCATTAAAATTAGTTTATAAAAAAGGTCGCGATTTAAATGTCGAGAATATTCCATCTTCTACGAAAGCCCTTACCGCGTCGTATGCAATATTACATCTCATCGCAAAAAAATCCAAGTAAAAAATTTGAAACAAGTCTCTTGATATTTGTTTCTCATTAAAAGATTTGACAATTGCACTTTCACAATTGTTACAGTTCATTGATTATCAGGCAATACAGGATCTCGTCTTGACTGGCTGAATCATGCTCGGATCTTGCCTTGACTGGTTGGATCATGCTCGGATCTTGCCTTGACTGGCTGGATCATCCTCCGATCTTGCCTTAGTTGGCTGGATCATTCTACGATCTTGCCTTAGTTGGCTGGATCATCCTCCGATCTTGCCTTAGTTGGCTAGATATCTTACTATAAGAAACTCGATAACTTCGGAACAGCTTATTAAAATTGGATAAAACCATAATGCTTTGAAAAAGTCTGAAGAAGGGCTATAAGAATATGCAATAAAAGGTTGGGAGTTCTATTAAAAAAATCCGAGTTAACCTTGTCCTGACCTTGATGACGCAACCCAAGGTCAAATTGTTAAGATCGGTAAATAGATCTTTTTCAACACTACAACTTTTGTCTGAAATATTTTTTTATAAAGTGTACATTTTTCGAAATTTTCAGGAGTCCCGTGGTTTTTCCTTCACCCTGTATACCCAGATAGTACAGAAAATTTAAAAAAATCTAAAAGGATGCAGAATCTAAAAGAATCATTAAATATAAAAATAATTCTTTTCTGAGAATTTTCAGAAAAGAATTATTTTTGAATTCTCTATGCTATCTAAAGCTGAGTTTTGATATTCACTGAAAATCTATAGTTTATGTTACATATACTATAAATTATCCATACTAGCAGTGAATATCAAACCACAGCCTAAATAAATACTGAAATAATCCCAATGAACATTAATTATTAATATTATAATTAATGTTATAACATTAATGTTATAATGTTCTACTCAACAATATATATTTTTAAATATTAACAATATATTAATATATTTTAATGCATATATTTTTTATATATTGTTATTATGTTTTAGGGAAAATTGGGGAAAATTTATGTATAAATTGGGGAGATTCAGTTTCAGCCATCTGGCAACACTGGGGGTCGAAGGCCCCCCCCGCACGCCCCCTTCGGTGTGTGTGTGTGGTGTGTGTGTGTGTGGTGTGTGTGTGTGTGGTGTGTGTGTGTGTGTGGTGTGTGTGTGTGTGGTGTGTGTGTGTGTGTGGTGTGTGTGTGTGCGTGTGCGTGTGCATGCTCGGTGCAAACTCTTATCATTAACTTCATTTGTTAATAACTTTTTAACGAACAGTGAGCACGGACTAAAACTTTTTGCATATTACTCAGGAAGTTTATGTTACTTAGAAGGCATGTTTATGTCGCCAAAGTTCGTCGATATAACAGCTTTCCTAACCTGAATTATGATCTGCTTCATATCTCGCTTCGCGGAACTGAGCGACGATTTTGCCAAAGGAAAAAGTTGTTTCTCGTGCAAAAACGCGTCGAATGAGCCTAGTCTCATTAAAATCGGAGCTGACTGTGTACTTCTGTATCTTTACCGAATAATCAATTATGGTTGGTCCATTTTTTATTGCTTACGCTTACAACCTTATTCTTGCAGCCATTGTAGATGGGCCTTTAGTCCAACTTCCCGGAATCTCCTGTGTATGGTTTGTTCAGAAATATTTAATTGAACATTTTCCTGGATTACACAATCGGTAATAGTAAGATTTTTTTTTGTTTCCTTGATGATCTTGCGATCCTTGACTGAATTTACTCTTTTTCTTCCATCCACGACCAGTCTTATCCGCTACTGTGTCGAACTCAAAAAATTTTTTCTAGGTCTTTCTGACCGCATCTTCACTTATGCTGTCACTTTCGACCGATTTCCCTGTTGAAGTATCCTTTCTGCCAGTCTTTAACTATTAGGGTTCGAATTTATATAGAAATTTATTTAGTTTTTATAGTTATTGGTGAAGAATCGATACATTATTCTTCTTAACAGCACCAATAACTAACAAAACAATTACTAACATATTTATTTATATAACTTCTCTTATTTCTGGCAGCACCGAGAGATAATCTACATGTTCTTACTAATGAAAGTAATTAAACATTCCAATATACATACGTACTTTATTTTGTCCAAGGTAAACATGATAATACATGTAATAGACTTGACTATTGAAAGGTTTTTAATATTTTTGAAGTCCTTTTTCATTTAAAATATAAAAGTAGACTAAGAAACCTTCTTTTTGTTCGAATATATCATTATTCTTTATCTCAAAACTGCCGAATTATTGACGCAAACATAATAATGTTCGAGGTGCATACTTTATTTTATCCAGTACTGTATCTCCGTAATCTGATCATTTTTTCTCGGCAGACAAACTCTGGTAGCAGATTGACAGCAGAAAATACACATAGCCTACTTACAGACTCTAACAGCAGATTGGTGGCAGAAATGCAAGATTCTGTCATTTTGCAGGTTATTTAATTAAATCAAGTAGTGACTTAAATAGTCATTTAAACTAGCATTTGATTATTGTACTATCGAACGTTTGTATTTGTTTTTTCTATATTCCACTTTAACCGCTTCTATATTTTATAGAAAATGAATATGATGTGAAAAAATAAAACTTATTTTTTATCGTTTGCAATATGGAGTTGCACATAAACTGTAATAATTCCTTCCATTTTTCAGCTGAGATATTTTAGATTGAGCACATTGTATCTACATATTTTTGTATTATAATTGTAGGTTTTATAAACCTACTAAGTGTTTTGAGAAGAGTCAGTAATTTAATTATATTAAATATACATTATATTTAATATATATTGGTTTGATAACTAAATAATTACAGATTTTTTTAAGAAGTTAGAAGACAAGTTTTTCATGGAACGAAATAACTTTATACAGTAACGTATTATCATTTTTATCAATAACCTTTTGCTATCTTTCAGGTAACATCAATTCTACGTTTATAAAACTTCAGGTTATCGGCAAAAACCTGAACCAAGTACGATTTGACATCATCATTATTGAAATTTTTATTATTTAAGCAGTTTTGTAAAGAATGAAATAAATAATAATCTGATAGTGCAAGGTAAGGACTATATTGTGGATGTGGCAACATCTCAATCAAGCTCCAATAATTTTTGCTGAATGACCAAAGATGTGTGTGGCCTTACATTGTCATAGTGGAACATAATATTTTTTCAATTTGCCAATTCTAGTCGCTTTTCTTGAATTGCATTGTTCAGTTTAGTTAGTTATTGAATGTATACATCTGAATTGATCGCTTGGTTGCGTGGTAAAATTTCAAACTAAAGGATGTCTCAAAATGATCTGACATTTTAAATTGCGCGCCATTTTTTTTGTGGCGAACATAGAGTACTAATCTTTGACAACTGGCATCAGGAAGTATTGAAGTTTAATCATGAAGAATTACACGATCGAGCAACGCATAGAAATTGTAAAAATTCACTACAAAAATGATGAAAATTTTGCAGAGACGGTTCGAAAAGTCCGCACGTCTTTTGGTTATCATAACGCACCATCTCGCAACACTGTGGTGCATTTAATAAAAAAGTTTGAGGTTAGTGGTTCAATTCTGACCGCGAAAAACAGTGGCCGTTCTCGTATCGGTCGGTCGAATGAAAACATAGCCGCAGTGAGTGCGAGTGTTGACGAAAGTCCTTCCACCTCGATTCGCCATCGTGCTCAGCAATTGGACATTTCAAGATGCTCTGTGTAGCGAATTTTGACGAAAGATCTGTATTTGCATGCTTACAAGATCCAATTGACACAAGAACTGCAACCAGCAGACCATGCGCAGCGCCGTACATTCGCCAATTGGATATTGGAGCATTAACAAATTGATGGCGATTTTTCGAAGAAAATCATCTTCAGCGATGAGGCGCATTTTCATCTTAATGGCTACGTGAATAAACAAAACTGTCGAATTTGGGAGACCGAAAATCCAAAAGTGATCTAACAGCTTCCCATGCATCCACCACGAGTCACTGTTTGGTGCGGATTTTGGGTTGGAGGAGTGATTGGGCCGTACTTTTTCGAAAATGCTGCGGGAAATGCGGTTACCGTCAATGGTGTTCGTTATCGTGACATGATAACCAACTTTTTATGGAATAAATTGAATGGCATGGACTTGGAAGACATATTCTTTCAACAAAATGGCGCAACCTGCCACACTGCGGACGAAACAATGCAGTTATTGCAGACGAAGTTTCATGGTCGTGTCATTTCGCGCCGCGGCGATGTGAATTGGCCACCAAGATCGTGCCATTTGACGCCATTGGACTTCTTTCTTTGGGATTTTCTGAAAGGAAAAGTATATGCCAATGATCCACAGACCATTCCGGAGTTCAAGGAAGAAATTAGACGCACCATTAATGAAATTAGTCTGCAATTATGCCAAAATGTCATTGAAAATTTTGTCAAAAGAATGAACGTTTGCAAACAGGGTCGAGGCGGCCATTTATCGGATGTTGTGTTCCACACATAACCATGTTTGTACCTTATATTAAAATAAAAACATTCGTACTTTTCAAATAAATAATGTTTTATTAATAAATTAAAATGTCAGGTCATTTTGAGACACCCTTTAGATAATTCCTTTGTAATCCCATCAAACTGATAACATAACATAACATAACTTTCTTTTGATGAATATCAGCTTTGGATGTTGTTTATGTTGGTTCATCTTGCTTGCTCCATGTTCTTTTTCGACTGACAATGTTGTATACAACCTATGTTTCATCGCCAGTTATCAATCATTTAAAAAATGGGTCATTTTCGTTACATTTCATAAGCAAATCGCAGATGGCAATGCGTTGCTAAATAAATTTCTTTAAGTTCATGCGGAACCCATAAATCGAGATTTTTACGTAGCCAAGTTGTTTTAAACGCTTTTCAATGCATGTATGTAATACATCTAGCTTATCTGCAATCTCACGTATTATACTATGACGATCCGCATCGATTATTGTTTTGATTTACTCATCAACTTCACCTGGCCAGAGCGTTGTTCATTTTTGAGTGAAAAATCACCAGAACGAAATTTAGCAAACCATTTTGACATTGCCGTTTTTTTAAGGCTTCGTCACCATACATAGTACATAACTTTTTGTAAGCTTGCGATGCGTTTTTTCCTTTGCGGAAGTAAAAAACAAAATATGACGAAAATGCTCGTTTTGCTTTTCTATTTTTCAACTGACACTAAAAAAAAACTACACAACCGATTGATATAATTTTTTTTACTGAATGCCAATTGAAGTATCAACTATCAAACAATAATGTGGGTTTGACATTTCAAATATGTAAATATACCTAAAAGTTCAACTAACGCCATCTATCAATAAAATCCGCAATTACTTAGTTGCCAACCCAATAGAATATTAAATATAAAATGTTCGATTTTCTTAAATACTAAATTTGACACAGTCAATATCTCTAACATTTCACTTTGACAGTTTCTGTTTTCCTTTTTTATTTTTTGTAAAAGTACATCATCACTTTTTTAAAAGCATTTTTCTTAAACGTACTTTTTTAAACGCACATTTTGTGACTATCTATCGTATTTTCTTTTTTTTACAGCAATTTGTTTAAAACCATAGATAAGTAAAAAGTTCGTGTTATCTTCAAATACGAATTTTGTTGTGGAACCAATGCAATACAGACAGCTCAAAACTTCAACGAAATGTTTGATGAGGTTATGGTTAATGAACGCACAGTACATCAGTAATTTGAGAAATTCCGTTCTAACGATTTTGATCTTAAAAATGAGCCATGTCAACGACTTGATACCAAGATGGATAATGATGAACTGAAAACTGTAGCAGAAACGGATATTCTCAAACTACGCGTCAATTAGCAAAATTTGACGTTACTCTTTTAACAATATTGGATCATTTAAAACAAACTGACAAGAAACTAAAGAAGCTGGATTGATGAATTCTACATGAACCTATGTAGCCAAATTTGTGCGAACAAATTTCGAGCAAAGTTTACTATCAAATTTTTGTAACAAATAGATAATAAATTTGATGCAGGATCTGTTATCAAATTCTGCTGCCAAACTGTCGTCAAGTATGCAACAGAGCTTGCTGCCGGGCAACTTGTTGCGAGTCACCGGATAGCAAGCCTTGATGTCAAAACACGCTGAATGCGGATACAGAAGGCTATAGCTTTGGTATAGATTTTTGATCAAATCTATTGCAAATTTGCGCGCAATGTGCGATCAATTTGCTTGCTGAGAATTAAGCCAACATCAGAAAAGAAATTATGTCGAAGGTTGCCCTTTTTGCTGTCATGATATAAAAGAGAAGTATAGGATGTATCCCATAGGAAATTGCTGCAACTTATCAGCTGTCATAAATGTATGCAGTTATTGAAAAAACAAAAATTGCGTTGAAAAGAAGAAAGTCTGCAGCTTTTAATGGGTATAAATAAAATTTAGTAAATTATTTGTGTATTAGCTTATTTTATTGATGAATATAATGTTAATAATCAAGTAAGCTAATGATAAATATTTTCAAAGTGTGCACCATCTGAATTTGTACAAAACTCAATTCTTTTACGAAAACTTGTTAAAACTTTTTCTAACATGTCTTTAATGTTGCTGACGACTTTTTTAATAGCTATTACTAAATCTGGCAGAACCTGCCATATCATATCTGTGGTTTTGGAGTTTCATACTGTTATTTTTAACAGAATTATCGATAATAAAATTATCGATAATTCTGTTAAAAATAACACAAAAATTATTTTAATGTAGATTATTACCAAAAAATGGAGTGACGTAACGTATAAGTTTAAATAAATAATGAATTCTAACCTTTTCAATATGTTTTCGCTCTTACCTTTATATGTTCCGTAATTAATACGAAACCTCCTAAGCACTGCTATACATTTTTGCTCTGGAAAAGAAGCACTCGATAAGATAGATTTTTTCTCCATCGTCAGATTATTCGTTTTGACGCGCACGGACTTGCTTTTACTACAGCCAGAATAAAACTGCAAACCCTCAGATGGATGACCGTTAATTGTAAGACTTTCTGAATTCATGGAGGAGAGAACCAATCGTTTAGTTTCAGCGCCTTCCCATGGAACATCCTGTATTTCTATATTGTATTGTTACGTGTGATGAAAAATAGGTTTTTTTGACAATCGCAAACGTTCGGCACAATGGTTGGATAAAGATGAAATGCCAAAACACAGTCCGAAACCAAATATTCACCAAAAAAAGCTAATGTCTATTTGATGATCCAATGCCAGTATTATCCACAGCTTCATGAAATGTAGTTAATCGATTACAACGAATCTCTATTACAACTGGACGAAATGAGGGAGCTTGCGATTAAATAACCGAGATTAATCAATAGAGATAGGCTAATCCTCTTGCAAGATAACACTCGACTACATGTCGCATATACAATATGCTACTTAACCCTTTTCGGAATAGTGTTGCACTTATAGAAGGCCGCCGAATGGGCGCCGCCCTGTCGGGGCGCATCCGTCGCAGGGAGCGACGGAGAGGGTGGCACTCCCCCGGCCTAGATAGCGGGCCCGAGGTGGAGGCCGATCCCTCGGGGGCTGCTTCGACCGCCTCGGGCCCGCCTCCATCCGCGGAGGGGAAGGGGCGACAGGCCTAGGCCTGGGGCCTGCCTCCCCCTGCGCGACGGTAAGGGAGGAAGAGGGGAGTGGGTGTCCCGGTTTGGGACGAGCTCCACTCCCCGCCCCCCTCGACTAACGAGGAGGGCTAGGAGAGAGGGTGGGTGTTCCTTATCTCCTCCAATCGGATCAGGAGGTTAATCCGACTGGGTAACCGGTCGGAACGCCGCGCCCTCCTCTTAAAGGGGAAAGAACGCAGCACTCAGGCGAGGGGTTCCCGGAGAGCCCCAGGGCCGGCGTGTCGGGAGGGAATGCTGGCGCGGTTCCCCCGACTCCCCCTACTTCGGCCCGCCTGGCAGGCATCCCGGGGGGTTTTTAACCGGTAAGAGTCCGGCATAACCTCCCCACCTTCCCCCCAAGGATGTTGGGATATCCATGAGGATTTCCCCCCCGTAAACAAAAAAAAGTGTTACATATATGCAATACCTCTTAAAATTTTGAAGATTCATTTTTCTATTCAAAAGTTTTTCATGAAAATTTGCATTTAAGGGTTTCTAGGATCGCTGATTATGAATCTGCTGACGGAATTTCGAAATTCATAATGGCGAATCAAAATTTAAATTTTCGATTTCCGTGAAAATTGATATATGAAAGTTTTTGGGGCCACATATCATGAATCCGCTGTCGGAATTTCGAAATTCAAATTGGCAGATCCAATATGGAAGACCACAAATTAAAAAAATTATTTATTTCTATAAAAACTGGTATATATAAATTTTCAGGATCACTGTTATGAATCCGCTATCAGAATTGAAGCAGTTTTGCTAACCTACGAAATCCGATAAATAACAATATCCAATGCTAAAAATTTCATAAAAATCTAAAAAAATATCTATTTTTATTTGTAAAAATTGTATGTTTCTTATTTTTTATTTTATTTCTGTTTCTCCGTTTATTGTTGTTTTTTCATTTCTGTATTCTTTTGTCCTTTTGCTATTTGTTTTGTTTTTTGTCGTCCTTTTTGCTTCCTTTTTTATTGTTTTAATTTTAATGCTTTCATAATTTTTTGTTTTCTCTTATTTCATTTTTTTAGACTTCTTATTTTTGTTCTGAGCGGCCATAAAGCTTCATTCTTTTATATACAGACGACAGCGAATCCATAATCAGCAACCTCAAAAACCTCTATATACGAATTTTCATGGAAACAGAAAATCTTTTAAAATTTAGTCCGCTATGTTGGATCCGCCATCTTGAATTTCGAAATTCCGACAGTGGATTCATAATCAGCGATACCAAAAACCATTATATGCAAATTTTCATGAAAAACTATTAAACAGAGAAATGTATACTTCAAAGGGTTAAACTACAGAAGTTGGATTTAGAAATTCTTTGTCACCCACTATTTTCCTTAGACCTTGCGCTGACTATTACTTCTTCTGGGCCACTTCAAGCAAGAAAAAACATTCAACTTTCAACAAGCTGTGGAAAACATCTTTCTCCACTCGTTCTTCAAACTTCATCACTGCCGGCATAAATAAGCTACCATTAAAATGGTAAAATTATGTCGATGGTTTAGGTGCATACTTTGATTAACTATATTGCTTCCTGTTTGAGATATAATAAATTAAACTTTTCATTCGAAACCGGACATTTCATATTTAATAACTTATGACACGGCGAATACGTACCCAGTGAGCAAAATGAATGCAAATTAAGCGCAAATTGCCAGCAAGTTTGATCAAAACTTGATGTCAAAACCGTAGCCAATTGTTTTCTTTCGGCTTGTGTTTTGACATCAAAGCTTGGTGCCGGGCAACTTGCAGCAAATTTGTAGCACAAACCGCGCAAGTTTGCAGCGCATAACCTTGCACCAAACCTTGCACTCAATCAGCTAATTGAGATGGACGCAACGTGCATTGAATTTTAAATGATTCTTAACCTATACATCGCAATATTTTGATTGCAATTTTGTTTAAAACGAGAAAGATGTATATACCCAGTAAGCAAAAAATTATTATTACAACGTCATTATAACGATATTCAGTAATATGTAACGTTTTTAAATATGTCGTATCTAGCGTATACAATATCATAATTAACAATTTTTGACTCCGATTTGGAGGTTTCAGTAATATTGAATTAAAAAATGTAAAGTTGTTATAAATAATGTTATGCTAACGTTTTGTTAACATTTTGGTAATGTTTCTCAGTACAAAAATAAAAACTAATTATTGCTCTTTTTCTAATAGAAACGATTCTTAAAGTTATTAGTCCATGCTGGTGTTACTTGAAACTTAGTTTATTTTATTGATATCATACCACATCACATTTAAAAAACTCACACTTGGTGGGACATGAACTCGGACACCCGAAACGGCTTCGGATTATAAGTCTATCACTTTAACACTACACCAATTCTTTACTTTATACAGAGTATCTCAGAACTTTGGCACACGGGCTCCGTAGGGACATAGAGCTAAGTGAGAGGAACAAAAATGTCCTGTACCATAATGTGAAAATCGTAATAGTTTTTTAGTAACCACATAAAGTTTGGCGTTTTCCACGCCCATCGCGGCCTATAGACGCTCCGCAGCAAGCTGTGTGCGTAGGGGCTGAACGATAACGCGTTTCGCGCTGACTGTCGCGATGACGCCTTGGCTTTTTACGCCGCGCGATGATCAGCGCGAGCCACGTTATCGCTCAACCTGTACGCACACAGCTTGCCGCGGAGCGTCTATAGGCCGCGCTGGGCGTGGAAAACGCCAAACTTTGTACTGTTATAATTAAAAAACTATTACGATTTTCATATTATGGCACAGGACTTTTTTGTTCCTCTCACTTAGCTTTATATCTCTACGGAACCCGTGTCCCAAAGTTCTGAGACACCCTGTATAATACACTAGACTGCTAACTGCGTCCCTTTAATTGTTGCCAAAAAGTATGTATGACTTGCGCAGAATACGGACTAAGGGATGCGTAGTAAACAGTTTTATATACTTTTGTAGGCGCACTACCGTTTCGGCATGTTTTTCTGTTAGTATTTATTTACAATTTATATAAAAATTTAATAACAAAATTTTATAATTTCACATACCATATATATATTATATATATTTTTCATGATCACGCACACACACGAGTACTTTATTACTTACCGTAATTTTACAATATTATTTTTCGCGATATGTATTTTTTTCTTAATTATAACTGATATTAAAAACTTGTATCACATTCGGGCTTATTGCAACGGCAATTATATATACGTGTGTCACTTCAAAAGGTTAGAATCGCGTCCGTATTTTGCGCATCTGCTCCGCGCATTACATATACATAGACAACACTTATACATAAGGAGAACAATAGGAGTTAGCAGTCTAATAATATATTATATAGAAGTCTGTATGTACGACAGTCAGCGCGAGCCGCATTACTGCTCAGCCCCCACGCACACAGCTTGCTGCGGAGCGTCTATAGGCCGTACTGGGCGTGGAAAACGCCTAACTTTGAGCTGTTGTAATTAAAAAACTATAAGGGCCAGAGCACAGACTTCTGCATAACGCATAATACACAACGCATAAGAGAATCAACCAATTAGTTTTCTTCATTTCCCTCCTCAGGATGGAAATGAAGAACTCTGATACGATTATCATATTATGGCACAGAACTTTTTTGTTCCTCTCACTTAACTCTATATCCCTACGGAGCCTGTATGCCAAAGTTCTGAGACACCCTGTATAAGCGTATTTACTTTGGGTATAATTTCGAAGTTTCAGTAATGTCTAAATGAGAATGTTATAATGTTGTAAATTTAATATCAAATTATAAACATTTTTTAATTGTTGCATCAAATAAATGTTGAAGTAATATTTAAAAAATATTTGCCATAATGTTTTATAAAATGTTTTAACAACGTATAGAAAAATCATATTGCAAAATAATATTTTTTAAATGTATATATAATTTTCTTCAAGAAACGTTCAAAAATTCACATAAAATTAACATTTCTAATTAATTTCATGCTCCTTGCATACTGGCAAGGAGATGACGCCAATTAGAAAATCGTTTTTCGAACGAGTCATAGTGCGTTCGATAACTTGTATGTAGGTGATGAAAATCCTAAAGCCATTCGCGTCAATGCGCCTTTGTTTAAGAGAATTTAAGAGACAAAATTATCACGCAACTACGTCGCACATAAGCACTAACTTTACGACCTCTTTCGACTAAGCGGCTGGCGTGGGTATAAATAAATATTTAACGAGACAAAATGTATGATTTATTATTGGGGGCTTGAATAAGTTCTCGCCGTTTTTTCGTGAAAATGAATGCTTTATTTTAAAAAATTAATAAAGAACATATCATTGAAAGTATTGTCCATCGCTAGCCACTTTCTCACTACTTTCTCCTATCTTTCTGGCAGCATACGAATACCATGTCGAAAGAACGACTCATCTCTTGAGGTTATCCACGAATCGACCCATTGTTTGGCATCTTCATAAGAATGGAAGTGCTGCTCAGCCAGGCCATGAGTCATTAATCAGAACGAGTGGTAACCGGAAGGAGCAATGTCCGGTGAATACAGCGGGTGAGGTAGGACTTCCTGTATGGGGAGCGGCGGCCTCCTTTTGCCGGGACGTAATGTCCCGCAAGGAGGCCGCCGAGTGGGAGCGTCACCCACCCCATCGCAATCCACGACGGAAGAGGCGGCGCTCCCCAAGGGGGGAAAGCGGACCCGAGGTGGCGCCGGCTGAGGAGGAGAGGCCACCGGCTTGCCGGAGGCCACCTCCTCGGCCGCCTCGGGCCCGACTTCGACGCAGCGGTGAGGGGTGGGTGAAAGGGAATAAACCCTCTCACCCACCAGTGGCATCGATAATGGTAGGGTGAAGGGCAGCGGGGCCTGATTGGGCAGCTGGGCCTCACTCCCCTGCTTCCCCCCTTCATACTAGTAGGGAAGGGGAAGGAAAGGTGGCGAGGAGGGAGGACAGGTGTTCCCTCTCTCCTAAACTAAACCGGAAAGCCAACCCGGCTGGGTAACCGGCCGGGGCACCGCGCCCATTACTCCCAATGAGAGGGACGCGGTACATGGGCGTCCGGCTCCGTGAGAGCCCTGGGGCCAGGGTGTAGAGGAAGGAATACAGGCGTAGTTCCCTTGACTCTCCCACCACAGCCCGAACGATAGGCACCACGTAGCGGTTTTAGCCGGTAAAAGTCCGGCATAACCCCCGACCCCCCCCCCCCGGGGTCGGGGGTATCCATGAGGATTTCCCCTGCGTGACCAAAAAAAAAAGGTAGGACTTCCTTTTTGAGCGTTTCCAAGTAGGTTTTAATCGGTTTTGCAATATGTGGCCGAGTGTTGTCATGCTGCAAAATTACTTTGTCATCTTTCTCCTTGTATTGTGGCCGTTTTTCCTTCAATGCTCGGCTCAAACGCATCAATTGTAGTCGATAGCGATTTCCCATGATGGTTTCGTTGGGTTTGAGGAGCTCATAATATACTACACCCAGCTGATACCACCAAATACAGAGCATGAGCTTGGAACCATGAATAGTGGACAGTTCGAAAAAAGAAACAGGAGAATAAGATATTAGACGGGTGGAAGGAGTGGATGCGCGTGAGGGAGAAGAGGTAAGGGTATCAGGGGATAAATATTGAGAGAATAGGAAAAGAGGTAGGATTGTCGAGTCTGGATAGAAATCTATATCTAATCCGATGCTAATTATATTTCTGAGATATGGTAGTTGTTGTTCAAAACTGTATGGGTCTTTTATCCCGTCAAGGAGGTGGAGCACCCGATGGATGGTTACACACGAATGATAACAATGGCCCACTAAAATCGTATTTCCACAAGGGTGGAATTAATAGAAACGAAGGTAAGGAAAGGTAAAATTAAAGAAAATGAAACTTACTGCTGATTCTTGATGAGTTGACACAAGCAAAAGTGAGAATGGTGCAGTTCTGCGTAGGTGTTCTCGTTTCGAGTATTCCGATTGAGGCACCAAATAATCGTTCACTTGTATGGAGAGGAAGCCCGCACTTTTCTCTAAATCCGAATGTTTGAATACTTGAATACTGAATATTTGAATAAACTGGAATTCTGAAGATTTGAATCTGAGTCCTAGTGCTCAAGATCCGAATATCTGAGTTCTGAATATCTAAGTGAGTGTGTGTCTGCACTTTTTTTCTGTCTCTCAGAGTGTCGCGGAGGCGGATTACCGCGGTTTTTACCGATGATCGGAGGCAGAAGCTATCAGGGTGGGTAGAGAGATGGCCTTTGAGGAAGGGGTGAATTGGTCTTAGTGGGAAAAAGTCTCAGCCATTAGAAATTAAGGATGAGGTTAAAAGATCTTGTGGGAGGCTTGGAGACATGAATATAGAAGGGCTAAGGGATGAAGCGTAGGTGTCTCATAGTTTTAGGTGAATATGATATGATTGGCCGAATGGATTAGGCGCGACAAGCGTGGAGGTGGTGGATTCTTGTGAGATAGAGAAATGTATACAAGTGACCGGCTGGAAAAATCAAGATGCCGTAAATCAAGGGTTGAGATAAGAGTTTATAACCATCAGTGAAGTAGGCTTTGTTGATTTACTGATAGAGCACATGGTTTTGGATTGGGAAGATGTAAGTTTCAAGTTTTAAAGCAGGAATGCTCTGAGTTGCTTTGTTTTACTGAAGGCTAGCGCAGAGTTTCAAATTTTATAGCTAGGCTGACGGACACACTTGGAGAACACTATCCAGATATAAACCTTCAACGAAGACGTGTAGATTTTTACAACAGGGCACTGTTTCCTGTTATGAAATTTTCCTGAATCGCCTTTCATTTGGCGCGACGACTGTTCGCCAGATGGGGGTCTGTTACCTATTTTATATTTATATATATATATTCCTATTATATAGTTATATTAGACGAATAGAAGTTCGAAAGTAGAGAGAAAAAGAAAAAAAGATTTTTTTAAATAATTGTCCCGAATTCGCAGGACGTAACACGTAGATGAAATTCATTTAAAACGTTTCGTCTCATTTCTGAAGAGATAAAATTTACTTCGTGCAGTATGCGTTCCCTACGGTCTGCCAAGTTAGCAGGTTTCGTTGCGTACATATTGTTTTTAACATACCCCCATAAAAAGTAGTCCTATGGAAAAAGATCTAGTGATTTAGAGGGCCACTCTATTTCCCCACGTCTTCCTATCCATCGGTTTGGGAAAGTATCAGTTAAAAATTGACGCACTACTACTGCATAGTGTGGCGGTGCACCATCTTGTTGAAACCAAATATTTTGTATGTTTCCGTCAAACAAATTGTCAATAACAGGAACTATTTGATTTCACAATAAATCTAGATAAGTGTTCGTATTTAAATTTCCTTCATAATTAAATTTCCTTCGATAAATAACGGCCCGATAATACAACGTTCGCAAAAACTCGTCTTCACGTTTTGGGGATACTGTGTGTGGAGATCACGCATCCAGTGAGGGTTCTCGTCACTTCAATAGCGGCAATTCCAACGATTTACCATTCTATTTAATTCGAAAGAAGCTTCATCGGAAAAAATGATATTATCAAGAAAAGTGTTATCATTATCGCATCGACGCATCACTTCATCGCAAAACTCATTTCTTCTATCGAAATCACATTCCACTAGCTCCTGAGTAAATTTTATTTTGAAAGGATGCCATTTTTCTTTCATTATAATTTTATGAATGGAAAATGTACTAACATCAGTCGCCTATACTACCTTCCTTATCGAAGAATTAGGATTTTCTACAAATGTTTGCGTCACATCCAAACTTTTATCGAAATGTGTCGCTGATTTTGATCTATCACTCCGCGGGCGGTCCTTGGCAGATCCTGTTTCTTCGAATTGTCTGATAGTTTATCGAACTGTAGATTTTGAAATCGGTTCACGATCTGCATAAATATCGTTAAACAAAGTCGCTACTTGCTCGAAGGACCTCACGCAGTTACCATATCCTCGTATCATTAATAATGTAATTCTTTCCCTTTCAGTCAATACCATTTTGGCGACTACCGAAGGTAATTTCTTACTTTGCAAAAGAAATTGCTTTGCAAAAGAACTTGATATACGAACAAGTAATTTGTTACTTGTATGACGAATACGATCTGCATCCAGTATCTAGCATCTAATAAATTTTCTTCGATAGAGGGTCCGATAACCAAAAACCCGTCGACATGTTTTTTGGGGATACTACTAGGCGCGCAACTAAATTTCCGGGTTTTTTTGATCAATGAAAAATGGAAAATTTCAAGAGAAATACAAAAAATGGTTTATTCAAAGTATCGTCCCTCGCTACACATTTTTACCATCTCTCTGGCAATACATGAATACCGCGACGATAAAACGACGCGTCTTTGGACCGAAACCATTCATCCAACCAATTTTGCACTTCTTCGAAATTGGCCAAGTGTTGCCCAGCCAAGCCATGCGCCATCGACCGGAACAAGTGATAATTGGAAGGGGCCAGGTCTGGCGAATACAGCGGATCCGGTAGCAGATCCCATTTCAGCGTTTTGATGGTGTCCTGGGCGATGAAAGTGCGATGGTACGGAGCGTTGTCGTGCTGCAATATCATTCGTTCATGTCTCGTGTCCCATTCTGGCCGTTTTTCGAGCAATGCATGGTTCAAATTGATCAGTTGTTGTCGGTAGCGATGCCCACTGACAGTTTCGCCCGGTTTCAGGAGCTCATAGTACACGATTCTTTTCTGGTCCTACCAAACGCAGAGCATTGTTTTCTTTCCGAAGCGATTTGGCCGTACCGTCGATGTTGATACTTCGCAAGGTGAAAGATTTTTTGCGTTTGGAATTCTCGCAATATATCCACTTCTCATTGCCAGTAAAAATTCGATATAGGAAACTCTTTCTTTCATGCCGCAAAAGCAAAATTTCGGAAGTGGCTCTTCGATTTTCCATCTGTCTCTCAGTCAACTCATGCACCCATTTTCCTTCCTTTTGAATTTTTCCTATGGCATGTAAACGTTTGGAAATACCTTGGCGAGTCATGTTTAATGCCTCCGCAAGTTGATCTTGTGTTTGCATATCATCTTCATCCAATAACGCTTGCAGATCGACGTCCTCAATTGTTTCTGGTCTTCCGGGGCGCTCCTTGTCCTCAGTGTCGAAATCGCCACTTCTGAAGCGTTTAAACCAATCTTCATATGTAGTTTTCGATGGTGCATGTTCGCTCATCAAGCAAACGACGTGCTTCATCTGCACTTTTTTCAAGTTAAAGCAAAAAAACAAAGCTTCCCGCAAATGCTATTTATTTGGCACAAAACTCGACATCTTCGTTGTTAGAAAAAATATGTTTGCGTTGCGATGTGTTGGTATTACGACTTGTTATTGTTAACAGATGTCCCAGCTATAAAAAAACACAACTTCAGACATGTATGTCGACTACATGTGTCGTTAGCGCCATCTATGTATGAAACCCGGAAACTTAGTTGCGCACCTAGTATACACAGTCTGTCCCAGATCCAATGAGACTGGTCTAAAAAAAAGTACAAAGCGTTTATTATTTTGATTTTTTATTCTTGTTTATTCAAAATAGTCTCCTTCTGAGTCAATACAGCGCTGGAAACGTTCAACAAATTTTTCGAAATATTTTTTATACTCATCGGCAAGAGTGGCCTTTAGTATGGTGGTCGAAGTCTTTTGGATGACCGGGATGGTATCGAAACGATTTCCTTTCATCGCCAATTTCAGTTTGGGAAATAGCCAGAAGTCGCACGGAGCCAAATCAGGTGAATACGGTGGATGATCGATAACAACGATGCCTTTTTTGGTCAAGAATTCACGTACCATGATGGCTTTGTGCGATGGTGCATTATCGTGCAACAAAAACCAACTGCCTAGCTTTCGATATTCCGGTCGAACTCGTCGAATTCTAGCCCACAATCGTTGTAGAACTCCCAGATAATATTCTGCGTTCACCGTCTGACCTTCTGGGACGAATTCACTGTGAACAATTCCCTTTGAATCGAAGAAAACGGTTAGCATTGTCTTGATTTTGCTCTTCTGAAAGCGTAATTTTTTCTCTTTTGGCTCTTCTGATGACTTCCATGCCGCATTCTGATGTTTTGTTTTTGGCTCGTATTGGAAACACCACGTTTCATCACCAGTTACAATGGCTGACATGCTTGCCGGATTCCTTCGGGACATTTTTAACATGTCTTTGCAATGCTGAACTTTCCAATCTTTTTGGTTGTCTGTCAGAGTGTGTGGCACGAAGCGCGCATAGACCTTCCGTTTGCTCAAATCTTCGGTCAAAATTCGATAGACTGTGCTTTTCGGTATCCCAGTTTCCTCTTCGATGAGTCTCGTAGATACATAGCGGTCGCTTCGAAGAATTTCTTTGACTTTCTCGATGTTTTCTTCATTGCGAGTGGTTTTTGGCGGCGGTGCTCGGTCATCGTCTGCAAGGTCCTCACGACCGTCACGGAATCGGCCAAACCAACGGAAAACCTGTGCACGGGACATACATTCACCCCGTACACATTTGTTAGCGTTTTCATACGTTTCTGCACCACTTTTACCCAATTTAAAACAGAATTTAATATTCGCTCTTTGTTCCATGTTGGTTTTTTGACCGACGTACACAAAGTGACTTTACATAAAATGTCAAACCACAGTGAAATATCAACCAAATTCGCTCAAATTTTGAGGTTAAGTAGATGAAGGGTAGAACATTCACCTATCATCATTCACTCATAGATGTCGCTGCGCTAAGAACTTTGATGGAACCAGTCTCATCGTATCTGGGACAGACTGTGTATATGGAGATTATGTCTGTGCTACCTTCTTTATCGAAGAATAAGGATGAGCTCCTACAAATGATTTGTAAGTTTAATGACAATTTACAAATAATTAATTACAATGTGTACGCAACGAAACTTGCTAACCTTCTAACTTGGCAGACCTTAGGGAACGCATACTGCACGAAGTAAATCTTATCTCTCCAGAAATGAGACGAAACGTTTTAATTGAATTTCATCTACGATTAGCTCATTGTCAAGCAGCAGACGGAAGACAATTTGAACTCTTCATTCAATAAAAATCGTCTACATACACACGCCCGCGCGTGCGCGCGCGCGCACACATACACGCACACATACGCGCGCACACACACACACACACACACGCGCGCGCGCACGCGCGCATACACGCACACGCACGCACACGCACGCACACGCGCGCACGCGCACGCCCACGCACATGCACACGCACAGCAGAGAGGGTTTGGAGTCATTATATACTGCGGGAGTGACGATCCGCAGGGTCCTTATCTTTGCTGACACATACACACACACATACACTGGGGTATAAAGTCCGATTTGCAACCTTCACGCGGTACATCCTGGATAATATTAATGCTGGCGACACCGTAAATTCTAAAGCTCATAACTCAGACAATTCTCAACAAAAGTAGGTCATCAAGTAGTGTTTCGGTAACGTCTCGCTGTCATCTTTAATGCTGTGTGATAAAAAATGGGGTGTTCTATTAAAAAAAACCATGTTGGTTTTAACCTCGCTTTGACCCCTCCACTCAAGGTCAGACGGATATGATCATTCAATAGAACTTTCAAAACCCTACAACTTTGGTTGGAAACATTTTTCCCAGAAACGTTTTGTTTTGGAAATATTTGACCGTTTCCAGACTTTTCTAACACCCTGTATATAATAAATCATACATTCTGTCTTGTCAAATATTTATTTATACCCAGCATACAAGGAGCATGAAATTAATTAGAAATGTTGATTTTATGTGAATTTTTGAACATTTCTTGAATAATATTATATATATATTTAAAAAATATTATTTTGCAATATGATTTTTCTATACGTTGTTAAAACATTTTATAAAACATGGCAAATATTTTTTAAATGTTATTTTAATATTTATTTGATGCAGCAGTTAAAAAATGTTTATAATTTGATATTAGATTTACAACATTCTAACATTATAACATTCTTATTTAGATATTACTGAAACTTCGAAATTATATTCAAAGTAAATACGCTTATATAAAGTGAAGAATTGATATAGTGCTAAAATGATAGACTTATAATCCGAAGCCTTTCCAGGTGTCCGAGTTCGTGTTCTACCAGTACCAAGTATGAGTTTTTCAAACGTGATGTAATACGATATCAATAAAATAAACTAAGTTTCAAGCAAAATCAGCATGGGCTAACAACTTTAAGAATCGTTTCCTACTAGAAAAAGAGCAATAATTAGTTTTTAATTTTTGTACTGAGAAACATTACCAAAATGTTAACAAAACGTTAGCATAACATTATTTATCAAGAGACACGGCAGTGTCTCGTGCCAAGTGCACGCGAGAACGACGCGACGCGCGCGGGCCGCAAGACCGGCCGGGTCTCTTTATGTGAAGCACTTATAAGTAACACTACCCAACTGATACTCACTGATTTAAATGAAACATAACATACTTATTAAACACCGAAAAATATTAAATGTGTTTTTTTGTTTCGGCTAAATACGCTTTTTAGGGGTAGAAAGCACCCCTCAATCCCTGGAGGTGAAAACAGTTATGGCTAATTATTTCTGAAACGATATATTTTCTGAAAAAAGTGCTTAAGACCAAAGTTGTAGAGTTTAAAGTGATGCATTTGATGGCGACTTAGAAGTTGACCTTGAGGTCGATTTTCAAGGTCAATTAAATTTGGAAATAATTAGCCGTTGCCGGACTTTGACCACATCCTGTATCTATAATCAGTAATTTTATGTGTTGACTAAATCTGTCTTCAGAATTGATTTGTTGCGTTATTTTCCTAAAAAAAGAAAAAAACCTGACGTAATGGGAAAATAGGTGCAAATTTATAGAAAAAATAAGAAGGAGAAAAAAATTTTGTAAGTAACTTCAGAATAGAAGTAAAGATAAGAAAACATAAAATGTCACTCTAATTGTAAGTTAAACATTACCTTCATGCTATATTAGAAATTTTCAAATTTTTTTAAATTTTTATTGCTACTTTGGAGTTATCCACAATACCTTTTACTCTTTATTTTGTATTAGGATTTCATTCGGACATGGTCAATTATTATTTTCCCAACTGTCGTTGAGCAAGCATTTTCCAAAATTACTTCTTGATCACTTATTTGCTATGAGCTATCTTACTCGTGAATTTCGTTCGAATATACCATCAACCATCATTTTCACATCTATACTTGGGCGAGTGTTCATTGTTTATAATTTTACGTCAATTGTTCTTACGACTGCTGTTTCTTGTGAATGTTTTCAAAATTCTTTCGGAAAGTATTTACTGCAAGTACTTTTCCATTTGTTTCTACGACTATTTTTTGTGTTAATTTCATTTAGGCTTATACAATCATAAACTCTGCTTTCTATGAATTTACTTTGAATCTCTGTTATAATATTATTAAAGCATTGTTAACCTGTAAAATTTCATAATGTCATTAAACCCAAAAAATATTTTAAAGTTATTATGCCTCACTTTCGAGGACCCAGTATACAATATAGAATCTAGAATAACAGATGAAGAAAGATCAATCGCTTCTCAACTTGCAGATTTGATCAAAGACGCTATCAATTTTGATATATATAAAGAGACTTATGATACTTTGAACTGTACTGATGCTAGTGTGATTCCTGATACTGTTTTAGTTGAAGACAATTCAGAAGATGTTTCGGAAGTTGTACAAGACGATACAAAATTCAGAGAAATTGTAGACATTGATTATAAGAAGAGAGTAATTGAATTTTGGCGATCTTGGACAAAAGAAAAGAAGGAATATAGAATCAGTTAAAAACCGATTTAAGAAAGTTATAAATATAACACAATTGTACCGATGGGAAGCACAAGTTGCTGAGGGTGGGTCAAGGACTGATAAATTGTTATATATCTTTCAATACGTTCTAGAACAATTTAACAGTGCATCTGATCGAAATCTACCCATTTACGATTTAGATCTACAGAGATGGACCTTGAAAGCAAAAGAGGTAGTTCATTTGTCTTCTCAATTATTTACGGCTTCATCAAAATGTATACACAACTTTAAAATACAACATGGTATTGTCTCAAGAAAAATAAATAAATTTATGACACAAACGCATATTTTAAATAAAGCAGAACTATTGGAACAATCTTCCAATTATGTGAGTCAAGTTAAACTAGAGATAGGCTTGCTAGGAACAGCAAACGTTTACAATTCAGATCAATCAGGGTTCAATTTGAAAACACATGCTGGTCGTACATTACCCTCAAAGGGTTCTTTGAAAGTGAAGTGTCTTGCTCAATCTTTGAATTCCTTGACTCACAGTTACACAATACAACCTTTAATATCTGCCGATGGTATCTTGAAATCCCCCTTATTAATAGTTCTGCAAGAAACAAATGGCCGTTTCGAACCGATAATACAGAAGTCAATGTACAAAGCAAATAACATCCTCGTTTTCACCACAAAATCTGGAAAATTGACATCCGACATTGTTATTAAATGGTTTGAAGATGTGTTCTTGCCTAATGCTGGCAAGAAGTCTATTTTGTGTTTGGACTCTTGGTCAGGACAAACAGAAAAGAAATTTGAAAAGATAGACAAAGGTAATAAAGAAGTAAAAATCCTTACAATTCCTGCGGGAACAACTGGCTTCACTCAACCATTGGATGTCTACGTATTCAGACCGTGGAAAAACTTCCTGAAATAATTTTCGGACTTAATTCTCTTATAGAATTATGATATTAACCTACATTTGAGGAATAACATTCTCAAAATTCATTCATTAATCCACAATCAATTCTCAGCATCCCGATTCCAAAACATGATTAAATATGCCTAGTGGAAAAGTGGAAGAAAAACCAGATAGATGTGAAACGCCTGTTGATTTCTGTTTAAAGAATTACGGGACAGTCTCCAAAATCTGCAATAACATTGCATTAATAAAATGTGCGTGGTGTACTAACTCTCTGTGTATAGAGCATTTTTTTGCGAAAGAAGATAAATTTATTCCTCATTATTGCCATGAATATAAAGAATAATGCCAATTATCATGGAATTTATACTCATAGACTATGAAAAGAAATTATGAAATCTTGCCTTCACTGTCTGGATTTCGCTTATATCTTGCTTTCACTGGCTGGATCTCGACCATATCTTGCCTTTACTGGCTGGATCTCGATCACATCTTGCCTTATTTAAATGAATAATTAACTTTCAATTCCTTTATTGATCGAATTATTGACTGATTTTGCCTTAATTGGTTGGACGAATGAACAATTTTAAATTGCAGAGGCTTGTTTTATTTATAAACCACCAACGTTCTGAATGTAAATTTTTACGCTCTATCGATTCTCGGGATGAAAAGTAAATTTCTCCCTTTGAAAAACATGAAATGATTTTCAAATGACCTTGAAAATCGACCTCAAGGTCGCCATCAAGTGCATCACTTTGAACTCTACAACTTTGGTCTTAAGCACGTTTTTCAGAAAATATATCGTTTCATAAATAATTAGCCATAACTATTTTCACCTCCAGGGGTTGAGGGGTGCTTTCTACCCCTAAAAAGCGTATTTAGCCGAAACAAATAAACACATATTTAATATTTTTCGGTGTTTAATAAGTATGTTAAGTTTCATTCAAATCGGTGAGTATCAGTTGGGTAATGTTACTTGTTAGTTGATCGGAGGCAAGATTATCGTACCACCCAAACGGCTAATCTGATCGAGTTCTAAGTGAGCTCAACAGATTTCTTGGGGTCAACTTACATAACAAAACTGTCTTTACTTTTGTTCTACTAGGTTTGTAAATATGAAACCGGAATTTTTGTACAGAAAATACACGTTTATTGTATGAAAATGATAAAAAATATTTTATTCGAAGTATTGTCCGTCGCTAGCTATACATTTTTCCCACCTGTCTGACAATTTGTGGATGCCACGCCAAAAAACTGTTGCTCTTTTGAGGTAAACCAGTCATCGAACCATTTTCGTCCATTTTCGTAAGAAGTGAAGCGCTGCTCAGCAAGTGCGTGTCCCATCGATGCAAATAAGTAATAATCGGACGGAGCCAAATCTGGTGAGTAAGCCGCATGCGAAAGTATTTCCCAACTAAACGCCTCAATCGTTTCCTTGACCAGTTTTGCTGTATGTGATAGGTGCATTATCATGAAGCAAAATCACTTTGTGTTGCCTTTTTTTATATTTTGGTCGTTTTTCACGCAAAGCTTGATTCAAATCGATCATTTGTTGTCGGTAGCGTTCGGTATGAGCGGTTTCGCCAGGTTTTAGCAGCTCATAATAAATCACACCCTTCTGATCCCACCAAACACAGAGCATTGTCTTCCGTCCATAGCGATTTGGCCTTGCAGTCAATATTGATGGTCCGCCTGGAGTTACCTATGATCTTTTACGCTTAGGATTCTCAAAACATATCCACTTTTCATCGCCAGTCACAATTCGATGGAGATTTTCTTTTGTACCTGGCGGGCAGCATTTCGCAAATGGTTTTTCGGTTTTCCTGTCGTTTTTCATTCAGTTCATGTGGTACCCATTTTCCTATCTTCTGGATCTTTCCCATGGCTTTCAAACGTATGGAGACGGCTTCTCGTGTCACATTTAATTGATCCACGAGTTGTTATTGCGTTTGAGCGTCATCCTCATCCAACAATGCTTGCAATTCGCTGTCTTCAAACTTTTTCGGTGGTCTTCCACGTTCTCCGTTTCTCACGTCAAAATCACCACGTTTGAATTTTTTAAACCACTCAAAGCACTGTGATTTACCAAGAGCATGCTCACCGTAAGCTTCGACAAGCATTCGATGCGATTCTGCAGCAGTTTTCTTCAAATGGTAACAGAAAATCAATGCTGTCCGCAAATCGTAGCTTCCAGGCATAAAATTCGACATGTTCAACGCTATGACAAACTATGCTGTTGTATGAAACTTGTATTGTTGTGAGTTGCAAATCTTTTTCAGATGTCAACAAATGGAAATGGCGCCAATGACGCGGTTTGACGGTAACTACATTGACAGCTAGGGCCATCTATGGGCAAATTCCGGTTTCATATTTACAGACCTGGTACGTGCACTCCCAGACAGCACACGGATGTCCACTGGACATCCGTTATATGTCCATTTGTTTACAAAAGACGTCCATAGGACGTACGTTTGTCACAACTTCAGACATAGGACGTCCGATGGACGTACATCGGGCGTTCTACAGGTCTGTTGTCCAATAAGGACATCTTTGTTACATCCAATTTATGTCCACGGACGTAAATCGGACATACGGACATAAATTGGACATGAAACGTACATCCATTGGATGTCCGGTGCTGTCTGGGCTATAAGTCAAAATATTTTAGTTCAAAGTACGAAATCGTGGAAAACTATCACGTCCAAAAATTCGTCATCAAAATGTCCAGTTCCATTAAACCTGTATAGGTGGCGACTGTGAACATGCTTATCGCTCAGTGCTGAGCCCATGGTGTAATAAGAAAGGTGAACCATTCCCGAGGATGCGCAGTGGTTCAAAATGGCGTCTGCTCTTTAACCAATCAGGATTTACCCACAAATGCTAAAAAGCAAGATGGCTTCTTTCATGCGTGCCTGTTAGGTTATTGGCATTGTATGATATTTTTATTTAGTTTGGTGAAACAATGCCATCGTGTAGTGTTAAGTACTGCACTAGTCGTACGTCTTACAACAAAGTAAAAAATGTCGGTAAAGTCGTCGATAAGTTGAGTGCTCGGGCGGCCGGCCGCCGAGAGCTGGCGCACAATAGCGTGCCAGAGAGGGGAACCTCCATTTCCCCTCTCGCGGAACGAATCGATGCAACACAGTGTACGTATATGCATTTGGGAAACAGTGAAAAATCGGTATTGCGCGCTGACTTCGTGCGTGCCGCAACATATAAGCAACTCGAAAAAAACGTCCGACGAAAGCGTTACGACGTTACGCATGATAACGCGAATAATCAGCTAACAAATATAAATAATAATCCATATCGCGAGCAAAAGGTGATGGTAAAGGAAGTGGAATGCATAAATCACCTGCTTCGTAATATGTGCAGGAAGCTGAGAATCGTATCACAAACGACTCAGCCGAAAATGCAAAGAAAACGTGGCTTTGCGCAAATACGAAATGTTGTAGAAAACAACATTGTAAATATGCGAAGAGAATTGAGAAAAGCAGTCGCTATACGAAATAAAGAAGGGCGACCTCATTATTACAAGGTTATAGAATTACAAAAAGATATTTTAAATATTCCTAGCCATATTTATGGTGAGCATAAACGATCTAAAGAACGCGGTCGTACATGCACAGATGACCGCGACGAAATAGAGAAAAGTTATGTACCATTTTTAAAGTTGCACGGTCTGTAAGCGAAAATAGAAGATGCTTGCAGATTTATAAGCGCTCATTCCGATAGCTTGTTATGCAATGTAACAAATAATCGTGCAGAATCGTTCAATTCGATAATCTGCGAGGACATCGGTGGAAAGCACATTCATTTTGATGAACGAGGCTCTTACAATGTCAGGATTGCAGCATCAGTATATACGCAACAAGTTCTAACGCAAGTGCATAAAGACATGTGCAAAAGTGTCCCTCCCGTTGTCGAGAAATTGGGAAAAGGATGACAGATCAAAGTTGTGAAAAACAGAGAATCTCGACTAGTAGACGGAAGATAAAAAATTAAAACGCGTGTCGGGAGCAAATCGTTATTACGGCCCGCAATCGCAAAAACCAGATCTTCCATTTGAAGTATACGAGCAATTTCGAAAAAATCATTTGGAAAAGTTATTCGAAAATAGTAGAGGCAGAGAGAAAGTTGAATGCAATAAGAGAGGTCAAAATGAATCCGAATTATGGCATTCATTGAGACGTGAAATGTTGACGGCATCCAATTTTGGAACCGTGTGCCGCATGAGACCAACAACGTCTTGCGCAGGGACTGTAAAAAATATTTTGTTTCCTCCGTTTATCGACACCGTAGCCATGAAATATGGTCGTGAAAACGAAGAGAACGCAAGGAAAGAATTGAGCGCAAAGCTGAATAAAGAAATAAAAATTTGCGGATTATTCATTGATGATGAAAATCCATGCTTAGATGCTTCTCCTGACGGACTCATTGAAAAAGATGGTCTCGTCGAAATCAAATGTCCTTTGTCAGCTGAGCATTTAACAGCAGACGAGGCTATAAAGACATTGCCTCAATTGAGAGGCATTTTTGATAGAAAATCCTGATGAAATGAATCGGAATCACCGATATTTTTATCAGATTCAAGGGCATTGAATATAACGCAGCGAGATTACTGCATTTTTGTTATATGGACGCCAAAACGTTTTAAAACGTTACGTATTAACAAAGACGTTGCTTGTTGGAAAAATAAAATGCTGCCCTATTTGACACGCTTCTATAATGAATGCATGCTTCCGAAAATCTTGGACAACCGCCATAATAGGCATATGCCAATTAGAGATCCAAGATATATAATGGAAGCTAAAGAACAAGCATGCAAAAAATTTACTAGTCGAAAAACTAACCGATGAGATATAAAAAGAGAAAGCATCCAAAAGAGCAAACGATTAAAATCAAATGTTTTGCAAACTATTGCTTCTCTAGATTTGGAGCAAGATGACGATTGTGTCATTGTTAGTTACTCAAATGACAAATGAGACCTAACAACAGATAATGTGGTGAGACGAAAAAATTCTGGGTGACATGATTGCTCCTATTTCTTTCGTGAAAGAAAATGTCTTGCCTAGATGCAGCAAGTTAAACGACGAATCGTTGGATCGATTTTTACGCGTCATAAGAGAAATTTCTGCATTTGAAACATAAAGTGTGCTATATTTAGAATTACCTCATATAATCGGAGCTAGTCAGAACAATAAGAGCTTACAGATCATTGAAGGTAATTGCAGTGATCATTGGCGATGCATTTTCCTCGATGGCACCAAACTTTGCGTGTACGACAGTTTACCTAACTGTATGTACGATAAGTTGGTAGCTAAAGAGAAAAATTATATTCATCGCCGTTATCCGCAAATAAGCGAAAGTAACATCATTTTTGAAAATGTTGATACACAACCGGATTTCACGTCTTGTGGAATTTATGCTGCAGCTTTCGCTACAACTATAACATTAGGCGGAAATCCTTGCGATGAAAAATACTCCAAGGATGTATTATGCATGAGACAACACTTTTACAAAATTATAGAAGGCAATAGACTGTTGCCTTTTCCAAGGCGAGAAAAAATTATTCTTAAAAAAAACCTCGAATAAATATCTTCGAGAGAAAAGATGCCTTGATGCAATGTTTACAAAAGTCGGGGAGACGAAAAAAAATATATTGGTTGCGTTCTCACGGGAATGGGCGATGGAGGAGCCCATTCTATATTCTCTTTTATATAATATTGTCGTGATATATTTTATTAATATTTGTAAATTTATATGTATCATATTAAATTATACAAATATATAAATGATTATGTAATATGGCTAAGCGTTTGCATGATATACTTTTTATTAGCCTTTTACTTATATCGATTCGAAAAACGAATCGTACCGAAGAACGAATACGTATAAATTATACGTATAGTTTACATAAAACAACTTTTGTAAATATATTATTTGCATGTTGAATACATGCAAATTCCTCTGAGAATACATGCACCGAAAGAAACACAGCGAAAACAGTGTGAACCATATTATGGAATTGTATTCTAAATATGTGTGACAAAAATAGATATCTATGTGCTGTTAAATCGTTTGTATACTTGTACAGGACGATAAAACACTAAAACTTCAAGATATCATGTCTCAACACATAGAATACAATGTAAAAGGCTTTCTACTTTTCACTGCGATTTTTATGTGTGTTCTAAATTTATATTACTTTATACAGGGTGTTTGATACCTGATCATGCAGACGAAAGTTGGAGATAGATTGGGTGTAGCCGAGAAGAAAAGTCATGTACCATAATGTCAAATTGGCAATAGTTATCGAGTTATAAATTAAAACATGTGAGCCAACGAGCGCGTAGAGAGCAGAGGGCGGCCGCAGTAAGCACGTAGACATTTGATACAGGCGGAGTCAGTGAGTGGCGGCAGGCAAGCGCGCGCGGCGAGGGGCAACGTAAGCGACAAGAGGCGATCGCGCGCGACGAGGAGCGAGCGAGCTTTTTCTTTATAGGTTTTTCCTTATAGCTCGCTCGCTCCTCGTCGTTTGCGCTCGCTCGCCTCTTGTCGCTTGCGCTCGCTCGCTCCTCGTCGTTCGCGCTCACTCGCTCCTCGTCGCGCGCGTTCGCCTTTTCCGATTATGATCAGTTAAATTTCTATTCCAGAACATTTTTCTGATAAATTTAAGCCATAATTTTGTATCACCGACTAATCTTGAACTCCAAGCCAAGGATTATTATTAATTTGTTCTACTGAATATCCCATTTTTAGGTTTTGAGGTTACGATTACAGATGAAAGTAAACTTATTTAGGAATATAACTGAAGTTAGACGTATTCGAGCTAGCTTTATCAATAAAGTTTACCAATTTTATCACTTTCTTACTTACCGACATCATAAAACTTTTAATAAAAAAAAAAATGGTACATGAGCGACAATTTTCGTTTTCAGAAATCAATTCTACACATTAAGATACACAAATTTTCAAGATTTCAAAAAAATCTAAGGTGAGGGCGTTATACTGCATATTTACCATATGTATGTGTGCATGTGTATATATATATAAAATATATATATATATTAAACACATAAACATATATATTTTAAAGTGATTATTAAACGAGGAAACAATTTTAATGATAATGTGACGTGTCCAGCTGATTTCTTATACAGCGACGGGCCTGAGTGCACCGCCATCGTCACCCAGGCCGCTGAGCGCGGAGCGGTGCGAGGGGGACGGTAAGCATCACCTATTGAATTTCGCCCAAAATATGCAGATCGTGTCCAGCTCTAAATTCTATATAATATGATAAGATGGATGAGATGAAGTCAGATTACGTTAAGTCAAATTAGGTTAGGTTAGGTTATATCAGATCATACAGGATGTTTCATTAAAAAAAAAAAAAACGCACCTCCATAATTCTTCAACAAAGCATTTTCAGCAAAAAAGTTTCGGACAAAAGTTGTATTATTTCAAGGACATAAAAATTATACTATTTTGTTTACAAATTGCACCAGTTTCGAGATATTCACTAATCATTACTTTTCTTAAATAGAAACCCCAATTTTTTATCGTCTTTTTCTACCAATTAATTTAAACAACCTTCGTCTGAAACATTTTTTATTTGCCTAATATTTTTTGAGATATTTAAAGAAAACTTGATAACTTTTTCAATATTTAACTGACGATATCTCGCTAACTCGCTAATTTGGAAGAAAAAGTAGTACTAGATTTTTGTGCTCTACTTGGTCTCGAGAATATATTGTTATAATAGCGCCCTGACTTTTGTTAATTGGATGATTTTGAAATTTTCAAAAATCAATAAGTTAAGAAAAGTCAGTCTATCATAACAATATATTCTTGAGATTAAATAGAGAAAAAAGTCTAGTACTATTTTTTTCGAAGAATTATGGAGGTACGTCTTTTCAAATGAGACACCTTGTATATCGTTATGTAGCTTTTCGTACGTTTATTTTTCTCTATTGCAACTCCATTGCAATCAAATGTCATGCATGTCATGGCTTTTAAGGTTCGGACATTCCGTAAAGAAGATCATTATGTATCTCATTCTTATGGCATATCCGTGTTTATTTACTCACTTCTTTCACATTTTTAGGTATGTTTCCTTCATGTTTATGAAACATTAATTTATTAATTAAATTAATTTATGAAAACTTAATTTAAAAGCACCACGTGATTCTGCAGTCTAAAAACTATACAAATGTCACTTGTCGGCTGGGAACAAAAATGCGCAAAATGACTTTTACACGTCCTCTTTTATACTTTTTTATTTTCTTCGAACAGATATATTTCTCATATCAAGAATCAACAATTGATCATATTATTGTGAGTTGTTGAAATGTATTCAATGCCAACTATAAGATCGTTAAAACAAATATGTACGGTTAAATAAAAGATTTTAATCTTAAAATCTCAAAAAAAGAATTTTTGGAAAAAGAATGTTCCTATTATCATAATTATTCCTTAAACAGTATAACTTCTTTTTAGGCATATTTTTATATCATAAAACATTACAGAAATATTTCTGATGGTTAAGATAAACAAAACACTATATAATATTTTATATAAATAACATTTATAAAATATATTGAATTTAATTATTATTGACAAACATTTAATGTATTTAAAAAAAATATATACTTACACTCCTATGGCACCAAGAAAAGGCATTGGATCAACACTTTTGGATGTACCTTTCTGGTATATATCTTTACATATGACTCTACAAATTGTAAGAAATATGGTTGTTTAAATAGACACAAATTTATAATTTCGACAGTAAAAGTTTTATAATTTAACTCTTTATAAGTTTTATAATTTAACATATAGTATACAGGATGTCTCAGAACAATGATTACAGAGCTCGTAGAGATATAGACCGGATTAAGACAAACATAAAAGTTCCATACCTTTTTGCGATATTCGCAATAATTATCAAGTTATTGATGACAAAAATCTGAAGAATGGACGCACGCTGAGATAGATGATCATTCTGTCTTAATCCGTTCTATATTTCCGAACTTTGTAATCGTTCTGGAATATATATTGTATGTATTTTGAAATTTTAAGAAATAATTTGCGTATTATCTTTTTTCATCAAAAATATATTTAAATGATAAGGTATAAAAAATATAAGTTTTTATTGTATCATATTAGCGTATTACAATACATTATACAGGATGTACACGAGTTCGTGATACAATTTTTTACCACATAATTTAGCATTACCGACGACATTGTAGTTACGAGGGCGACGTAATTGAGTCGTGTATAGATATTGCACGCATCATGTCATTATAGGCAAGTTCAGATGGTTAACTTCTCGGCTGCATGAGCTAAGATCCATATGAAAAGGTATAGATATTTAACGTGGTAATGCATTATAAAAATGTAATAAAAAATAATGTTATATGAGTCTTAAAATCTTTCCTGTTACAAGCATAATTTTTATGTTTTCATTTTCATATTTTTATAATGCATTACCACGTTAAGTATCTACACCTTTTTGAAGGAATCTTAACTCAAGCAACCGAGAAGTTAACCATCTGAACTTGCTTATAATTACATGATGCGTGCAATATCTATATGCAATTCAGTTAACTACAATGCCGTCGGTAAATCGTGTGGTAAAAAGTTATATCACGAATTCGTGTACACCCTATGTATAGTACCAACCAAAAATATATCACTTTTAAGATGTTTGAGCATAACTTGGTTTAAAGTGTATGGATATGTATTAGGTCATAACATGTTTTGATAACACGTGCAATTTATCGAACAAAGTACTTTTAATCAAATAATATAAACAACTTGTGAAAAAATAACTTTATTTCAAATGTCTAAAGTACGTTAAAATGAATAGTAAACTTTGAATAGCTATAATTATCTTCAATGTCAACAGAAGAGCACCAGATTCATAATTTAAATGAAATATTAGGTGCGCAACTAAGTTCTCGCTGTTTTTTTGATGAAAATGCAACTTTATTGTGAAAAAATGGTTACAAATGAATCATTCAAAATATTGCCCATCGCTAGCGACAACTTTTTCCCATCTTTCTGGCAGAGCTCGAATACCGTCACGGTAGAAGTGTTCGTCTTTTGAGGCTATCCACGAATCAAGCCATTTTGAGATGTCTTCATATGAGCGGAACTGCTGATTAGCCAGATCATGTGCCATCGAACGGAACAAGTAATAATCAGACGGCGCAATATCTGGGGAATATGGCGGGTGGGGTAGGACTTCCCATTTGAGCGTTTCTAAGTAGGTTTTAACGGGTTTGGCAACGTGAGGTCGAGCGTTGTCATGCTGTAGAATCACTTTTTCCTGCCTCTGCTCGTATTGTGGCCGCTTTTCGCGCAGTGCTCGGCTCAATCGCATCAATTGAGTTCGATACCGTTCCCCAGTGATGGTTTCGTTCGGTTTCAACAGCTCATAATAAATAACACCGCCCTGGTCCCACCAAATACACAGCAAAACCTACGCAGCGTGAATATTCGGCCGAGCCGACGACGTAGAAGCATGACCGGGCAGTCCCCATGATTTTGTTCTCTTTGGGTTGCTGTAATGAATCCATTTTTCATCACCCGTAACGATGCGATGAAGAAAACCCTTCCTTTTTTGCCGCTGGAGCAGTTGTTCACAGGCGAAAAAACGACGCTCAACGTCTCTTGGCTTCAAATCATAAGGAACTCAAGTTCCTTGTTTTTGAATCATTCCCAACGCATGCAATCGCTTGGAAATGGCTTGGCGGGTAACTCTTAATGCTGAAGCAAGCTCTTTTTGCGTTTGGCACGGATCCTCATCGAGCAATGCCTCCAATTCAGCGTCTTCGAAGGTTTTTGGCCTTCTTTCACGCGAACGGTCGTCAACATCGAAATCACCGTCTTTGAAGCGACGGAACCAATCACGGCACGTTGTTTCACTTAGAGCAGCATCTCCGTAAACTTTTTGGAGTTCTCGATGCGCTTCAGCCGCCGTTTTCTTCGAATGAAAGAAGAAAAGCAACACTTCCCGCAAATGACGATTATTTGGCATAAAATCAGACATTTTCACACAACCAAAAGTATATGACGCAAAAACAAAATCACTAATGTGTCAAAGCGGTTTGTTTACCATATGTCTAAGCTTGGTTCATGACGTTTTGGTTATGTCACAATCGACCAACACTTACTACTGGAGCCATCTCTTGAAAAACAGCGGAAACTTAGTTGCGCACCTAATAACTCTAATATTTTGTAGTAAAACCTTTTGCACCGATTACAGCTTGACAACGTCTGGGCATGGAATCAATGAGTGCATCGATTGTAGCTTGAAAGATCTTTTTCCATTCTTTTTCAAGTTGGGAGAATTTCTGGACCGCATTTGTAGCTCGTTTTCCTGCCAAACGTCTCTCCAGCTCATCCCATAACGATTCTACAATATTTAAATCGGGGGATTGACTTAACCAATCCATGAGAGTTACACGATGGCGTCGGAACCACTCCTGCACTTTAGCTGCTCGATGTTTCGGATCATTGTCTTGTTGGAAGATGAAACCGCGACCAAGGAAACGTTTTGCATATGGAAGCATTACATTCTGGAAGATGTTTATGTATACCATCTGATCCATGATGCCCTCGATTTTATAAAGGGAATCTATTCCTTTTGCGGAAAAAGTATCCTACACTATAACCGAACCGCCTCCATTCTTCATTGTAAGAAGTTGGTATTTGGGGTCAAAGCATTTGCCTTCAGGACGACGAATCCACTTTATTCCGTCATTACCAAACAGCATAAACTTACATTCGTTGCTTCAGAGAACGTCAGACCATTGACATGATGTCCAATTAAGATGTGCTTTGGAGCACTCTACTCGCGCCTTCCGATTCTTCACAGAAATGAATGGCTTCTTCACAGGTCGTCGACCATGTAATCCTGCATTTTGCAGCGTATGATACGTACAGATGGATTAGACTGTTCTGGAGTCAATATTTCTTTAGCAATGTCCGACATCATGAGATGTGGGTTGCTACGAGATGTACCCAAAATGTTGCGATCGACGAGAGAAGTAGTACAATGCGGTCGGCCACGTGCTTTCTTATTAACAAAACCTTTTTGAACCTTTAAACGCTTAAGCAACTTGATTACCGCTGATTTGGAAATGCTAAACTGCTGGGCGAGTTTCTTATGTGTCCGTCCTTGTTTGCGACCCTCTATGATAGCTTTCCGTTGTCGTTCGTCCACATTTCGAGTACCACAAGTCTTCGCCATCTTCTAAAATACTAAACTAATGCTTACAGCCGTGTTGAAATAGTGACAGAATACATAAACATAACGAAATTGGGGTGTATCATATCGTGCCATGTCAAGGGAAGTACTTCTCCTCCGACGGACCCCATCTACTATGCACTTTCTCCGTGCTTCCTTCTCTAGCGGTTCTTGACGCGGAACGATATGATTCACCCCAGTGTACACAAAGGTTGTCAACGGACGATTTTGGGACAATCAATAAATATCTTTGAATATCATAATATATGTTGTCAAATTTTCTCATACATTACACATAAAGTGTACATGATATCAGCTATCTGCTGTAAAAATTTGAATTTAGTTTCTTTACTGTGAAGAAAGTTATGCTCAAAAATTTCAAAGGTGATATATATTTGGCCGGTACTGTATTATGTAGCATATTAGCATACTACAGTATAGTTATGTATTATAAAATACATTTTAATATCTTTTATTCAATTTTTGATATTTTGATGTTTGATATGTAACATTAATCACAATTTTAGATATAAATATAAATAAATTCAGTCTAAGTAAATATATTAGTATAATTATATACAGTCGTGGACAAAATTAAATAGACAAGTATAAATAACAAAAGGTTATTTTAATTTAACTAATAATGTCAAAAAATCAAACCTTTATTGTTTATTTAAATTAACGAAGTATAATTTGACAAAATATAAAGAAAAACCAATTGTAACAAATAATATATTAGAATTTTTATTGATTAATGATAGTAACATAAAACTATATATGGTCAAAATTAAGTGGACACTTTATACAAAGTAAGTATTAATACTTTGTATTGTAGCCTTTTGCTTTTATTACTGCTTGTAAACATCGTAGCATACTTTCAATAAGTTTTTCCAAATAATATTTATAAATTTTTTGAAATTTTAGTTGCAATTCATTTAAAAATTCTTCCTTATTATTGCAATTTTCTAATGGAATCTCTGCATTCAGTAAATTCTATATTTTCGATTGGATTAAGGTCCGGATTTTGTGGAAGCCATTCAAGAACTTCTATTTTACAATTCTGGAAAAATTGTTTCATTTTCTTTGCTGTGTGCTTAAGATCATTGTCTTGCTGAAACATCCATTCCTTATCGAAATCCATTTTTAGAATTGAATCTCCTAAGTTTTCATTTAAAATGTCAATATATTTATCAGCATTCATGATTCCACCTAGAGCTACTAAATTTCTAATCCCATACCACGAAAAACAAGCCCATATCATTATTGCACTTTCTCCATATTTGACTGTTGATACAATATTACTTCTTTACAGCTTCTTTAGAGCTTCATTCGGTTTTCTCCACACATGTGCTCTCATTTTTGTATTCAATAATTCAAATTTACTTTCATCGCTCTATATTATTCGTTTCCAAAATGATAATGGCTTATTTACATATTTTTTTTGCAAAAGCTAAACGTTTCTTTTTATATACTTTATTAATGTATGGTCTACATACACAACTCTTTAAATCTATCTCTTTTAATCTTCGTCTCACAATTCTTGAAGATATGTTTAATTGTAGTTGTTCAACAATGTTTCATGACGTTGTCGATGGGTTACGTTAAGTTTCTCTCACAATTCTTCTATCATCATATGCACTTATGTTACATCTCCGTCTACGACCATTTACGACCATGTACATTTTCGACAGTATTATGTTGTAAATATTTTATATAAATTTTATGAATTGCGTTTTTTGAAACTTTATATTTTTCGGCTATTTTACGATAACTTTGCTTATTTTTGCAGTCTAAAATAATTAAATTTTGCAAATGAACGGAAAACTCTTTTCTTTGCTTAGACATGTCTGTTTATTAACTTTGATTGTACTGGTATAAGGATCAATGTACGAGGGCAGTCTGAAAAGTTCTCGGCCTGACACATAGATGGCATTAGAAACTGTCAAACTATAATTGTATTGGAAAGTGGCATCCCAGATATAAATCCATGTAAAATTTTATTTCGATCTGTCAAGTCATTCGAGTAGTAGCACCAGTTTAATATTGACGTGTCATTGTCTTTTTTAAAATGGAAAAAGTTGAATATCGTGCAGTGATTAAATTCTTTGTTTTGGATGGTTTAACACCAACAAAAATTAATCCGAAATTGTTAGTGTATAAGGATGCATCACCTTCACTTTCTACTGTGAAAAAATGGACTGCTCTTTTTAAATCTGGTCGTACAAGCCTCGAAGATGATCCACGCGAAGATTGTCCAAAAACTGCTACAACACCACGAAACATTCAACAAGTCCATGATATGGTGTTAGATGATCGGCGAGTGAAAATGCGTGAAATAGCTGAGGCCATAGGCATCTCAAAAGAACGAATTGGAAATATTTTGCATGACGAATTACATATGAAAAGGCTTTGTATAAGATAGGTGCCGCATTTGCTAACAATTGACCAAAAACGCATTCGAATGCGTATTTCTCAAGCGTGTTTGGATCGTTTTAAGCAAAATAAAATGGATTTCAAGCGTCGTTTCATAACTGTTGATGAAACTTGGATCCACCACTATACACCAGAGTGAAAAGAATAGTCAAAACAATGGATTGAAGCCGGTGAACGTGCACCAAAGAAGGCAAAGACGGTTCCATCAGCAGGAAAGATTATGGCAACATTTTTCTGGGATTACAAAGGTATTTTGTTGATCGTATAAAGTATATTGATTATCTTCAGAAAGATAAAACGATTAACTCTGAATATTATTGTAACCTTTTGGATCTATTGGATGCAAAAATTCGTGAGAAAAGACCTGCTTTAAAGAAGAAAAGAATCGTTTTCCATCAAGACAATGCACGTGTTCACACAAGTGTTTTGACAATAGCAAAATTCAACGAATTAAAGTACGAATTGCTTGAACATCCAGCGTATTCACCAGATTTGGCTCCCTCTGACTATTATCTATTTCCAAACCTGAAAAAAATTCCTGGCTGGAAAGCGTTTTACATCAAATGACGAAGCTATTGCAGCCGTGGGTAGATATTTTGCAGACCTTCCGGAATCACACTTTAATAATGATATTGAATTATGGGAAAAACGTTGGAATAAATGTATTGAAGTTTCAGGAGATTATGTTGAAAAATAAAACATATTTCACGGTAAAAAAAATTTTCTTTCATTGTTAGGCTGAGAACTTTTCAGACTGCCTACGTACATTGAGGACGCAATAACATCACATAGTACGTAAAGCACAACGTTTGTTTATATTGTTCCACTTAGAATATAAAATTTTGTTTGTCCACTTAATTTTGTCCAAAATCTAAATGCTAACCATATGAATAAATATATGTAAATAGTTACAGAAATACTTTTTACAATTATATATACTAAATTAATGTTCTTTCATGTCAACAAGAATATTTTACGTTCAAAATTAAAAATTTATTTACAATAATGATAATTGGAATAATTGGAATAATTGGAATAAAACAGAGGATTTGCCAAAATTTATGCAGTGTCCACTTAATTTTGTCCACGACTATATATAAATATAACTAAAAATAAATACTGACAATATTTTATCGATTTGGTAATTTCAAAATCACCAAATTATCAAAAATCAGGGTGCTATTGTAACAATATATTCTTGAGACTGAGTAGAATAAAAAAGTCTAGTACTATGTTTTCTTTCGACAAACAGTTAACGAGATACCGTAAGTTAAATAATGAAAAAGTTACCAAGTTTCCCTAAAATATTTAAAAAAATAGGCAAATAAAAGAATATTTCAAACAAAAGTTGTTCAAATTAATTGATAGAAAAAAATGATATAATAAAAAATTGAGGTTTCCATTTAAGAAAAGTAATAATGAGTGAGTTTCAAAAGTGGTGTCATCTGCGAACAAAATGAGAGAGAGAAAGGGAAAGAGAGGGAGGGAGGGAGGGAGGGAGGGAGAGAGTGAGAGAGAGAGAGAGAGAGAGAGAGAGAAAGAGAGAGAGAGAGAGAGAGAGAGAGAGAGAGAGAGAGAGAGAGAGAGAGAGAGAGAGAGAGAGAGAGAGAGAGAGAGCAGGGAGAGAGATAGAGAGCAGGGAGAGAAAGAGATACTCAACGAGTACTTCAGCAACTTGTCAGTAATTACTTTGATATTTATTTAGCACTAAAATAACATATCAATATTTTCCTCAAACTTTGCCATTCTCAATTTTTTTTCTGTGCAAGAAACTCAATAATATTAAGAATCTATCTTTCTAATCTCATAAAGTGTAAAGTTATCGGTATTTTGTAAGAGGAATTACTTTTACTATGCTAGACATATTTATAAACGTGGCAAGTTTGGAATAATTTAGAATATATTTCTAAATGTATGCAATAAATCAAATTGAATTCTTTTCCATAATTCTTTAACAATACAGAAAGGAAAAAAATATTTTAAATGTTACTAATTTCGACGAGCACTATCCAAATAAAAAAATTATGGTAATTATACAATTTAGGAATCTCTCTAGATAGACGGACATGTTGACAATAGCATGCAGGTATTTACAATAATATATATTTTATAATAACTATTGCATGCCAATGTAGTGGCATGATATGTTTATAACATGCTTATTATAAGAAATACGTATTTATTACCCCATACTTTGCAGTAAACTATCTGTTTGTTTATATTGCTGATTAATTGCATTCTCTTGTCGACACAATACGTGGCATGTATTGCAATTTTCATGGCATTAGATTGCTTCTTTTATATGCTGTTACAATGCTTCTTGTATGAGAACATATCTCTACGTATTTGCTACTATTTCTAATTCTCGAATTCAGTTCTATACAGACAATATGCCGTAATTTGTCTGACAAGGGGAGGACGCATCGACCGGGAAACGGTTTGGAACGTAACTTATGGAGTTAATAGTACTTGACTACTAATAACTCATGGTAATAGCATACGACGCAATACCTCTTCGTTTTCGAGAAAAACGGTCTAAAGAAAAGAGTCAACAAAGTGTATGAGTTAGTAAGAAGGATATTCAACGAAGCGGCGTAGCGCAGCAGCGAAGGTAACGGACTACCGTGGTGACGGCTGAGGTTCGATCCCTGCTGTATGGTTTTTTTCTATTTTATAAGCATAAAAATGAAACAGAAAACATTAATAAATAATAAAACTGCGTTTCTTAAATATATTAGTGTTTGTTAAATATGTTATTAATGATTTAAATTGCAAAAAGACCGTAAATCTTATCTATAAAATATATAGTGTATGAGAAAATTTTTATATAATAATTGCAATGGAAATAGGAATAAAAATATTGTTATGAAATATGTAGGAATGCTACTAACCCTTTGCGGTCGATGCCGCCACAGTGGCGGCATTCGTAAGTCGTCGTAGAAGTCGATGCCGCCAGGCTGGCATTCATGATCGCCTGGCGTGCGGCACGGCAAATGAGGCTAGCGATAATGAAAGAAAACTATCCTCCCGATGCTAGATTCAAATGTTTAGATCAACTTACAGATATCCATGTAAATCGATCTCTTCGAAATCAGCCGATCGCAAAGAGTAAAACTAGTATGAGATAATTTTTCGTAATCTTATATCGTATATATAAAATATTTATTTCTGTTACAATTCTCTATGTTGTATTGAAGTCGTGTTGTGTTGAAGTTATGTTGTGTCTTTACCTCTTCTGGCAATCCCCCTCCAAAAACTTCCTTTGTGTCATTCTAAACGATCGTTAAGAATGACGAAATGATTCGAGCATCGGAACAGTCGTCAGTAAAGCAAGCAGCAGTGTGCGTTTACTAGTGATACAGAGCAATTCGGTGATCATATTTAAATTACATATATCATAACAATGTCAGAGAATCCTTCAACAAGCAAAATAGTTGATGTAGAATTGCTAGAAGAAAGATCTTTTGAAAATGAAGATTTTAAAGGTGAATTCACTAATGCTCTCATATATGCGAATTCTATTTACGAGAATAATGAATTATTATCGAAAAATCCTCCAGCGAAATATATTTTTACTCCTATATCCATTGTAATTATTATATAAAAATTTTCTCACACACTGTATATTTTATAGATGAGATTTAGGGTTTTTTTTGCAATTGAAATCATTAATAGTATATTTAACAAATACTAATATATTAGGTGCGCAACTAAATTCTCGCTGTTTTTTTGATGAAAATGCAACTTTATTGTGAAAAAATGGTTACAAATGAATCATTCAAAATATTGCCCATCGCTAGCGACAACTTTTTCCCATCTTTCTGGCAGAGCTCGAATACCGTCACGGTAGAAGTGTTCGTCTTTTGAGGCTATCCACGAATCAAGCCATTTTGAGATGTCTTCATATGAGCGGAACTGCTGATTAGCCAGATCATGTGCCATCGAACGGAACAAGTAATAATCGGACGGCGCAATATCTGGGGAATATGGCGGGTGGGGTAGGACTTCCCATTTGAGCGTTTCTAAGTAGGTTTTAACGGGTTTGGCAACGTGAGGTCGAGCGTTGTCATGCTGTAGAATCACTTTTTCCTGCCTCTGCTCGTATTGTGGCCGCTTTTCGCGCAGTGCTCGGCTCAATCGCATCAATTGAGTTCGATACCGTTCCCCAGTGATGGTTTCGTTCGGTTTCAACAGCTCATAATAAATAACACCGCCCTGGTCCCACCAAATACACAGCAAAACCTACGCAGCGTGAATATTCGGCCGAGCCGACGACGTAGAAGCATGACCGGGCAGTCCCCATGATTTTGTTCTCTTTGGGTTGCTGTAATGAATCCATTTTTCATCACCCGTAACGATGCGATGAAGAAAACCCTTCCTTTTTTGCCGCTGGAGCAGTTGTTCACAGGCGAAAAAACGACGCTCAACGTCTCTTGGCTTCAAATCATAAGGAACTCAAGTTCCTTGTTTTTGAATCATTCCCAACGCATGCAATCGCTTGGAAATGGCTTGGCGGGTAACTCTTAATGCTGAAGCAAGCTCTTTTTGCGTTTGGCACGGATCCTCATCGAGCAATGCCTCCAATTCAGCGTCTTCGAAGGTTTTTGGCCTTCCTTCACGCGAACGGTCGTCAACATCGAAATCACCGTCTTTGAAGCGACGGAACCAATCACGGCACGTTGTTTCACTTAGAGCAGCATCTCCGTAAACTTTTTGGAGTTCTCGATGCGCTTCAGCCGCCGTTTTCTTCGAATGAAAGAAGAAAAGCAACACTTCCCGCAAATGACGATTATTTGGCACAAAATCAGACATTTTCACACAACCAAAAGTATATGACGCAAAAACAAAATCACTAATGTGTCAAAGCGGTTTGTTTACCATATGTCTAAGCTTGGTTCATGACGTTTTGGTTATGTCACAATCGACCAGCACTTACTACTGGAGCCATCTCTTGAAAAACAGCGGGAACTTAGTTGCGCACCTAATATTTAAGAAACGCAGTTTTATTATTTATTAATTGTTTTCTGTTTCATTTTTATGCTTATAAAATAGAAAAAAAACCATACAGCAGGGATCGAACCTCAGCCGTCACCTCGGTAGTCCGTTACCTTCACTGCTGCGCTACGCCGCTTCGTTGAATATCCTTCAAACTAACTCGTACACTTCGTTGACTCTTTTCTTTAGACCGTTTTTTCTCGAAAACAAAGAGGTATTGCGTCATATGCTATTACCATGAGTTATTAGTAGTCAAGTATTATTAACTCCGTAAGTTTCGTTCCAAACCGTTTCCCGGTCGATACGTCCTCCCCTTGTGAGTCATGTCCAATATTGATAAATTTATGCTCATTCGCGTTTTTACATGAAGCGAAAGAATTTGGCAAAAAAAGTTGCACCGTCTCAAGAAACAAAATATTAATTGTTAAGTTTAAGGACTATTTAAATTATGAAAGCCAAATCAACGATGTGTAGCGACATAAACTTGCTCCATATGGCGTAGCCATATGCATGTTTCATGACCATATGTGCATGCAAAAAGTGCGCAAGTTTGAAACATATGCTATCTAATCATATGAATATTGTTGCGCCCTTGCGCAAGAAAAATAACACGACGAAAATTAACAAAACGAAAGAAGCTTTATTTTAATACGTCCATTCGTCTTGACAAGACTAGGGCGACTCTCTCTCTCTCATCTCTTCTTCTTTCCTTTATTTATTAAACAACCTCCTTGATAACAACAGCTGTCAAACAATCTCTACTCGATTCCTTTGCAGTCCACTCAGGAGCGTGGGGATAACACATCCCCCAAAGACACGGGCGCAGCAATATCTACTAAATCTTCACCTTATATACTAATAGCAAATTCGGCCGCTTATATTAGGTATACAACTTTGCTTCCACCGTTTTTTTCCGAAATTCGAGGCTTTATTGTAAAAAACTGGTTATACATTTATGACTCAAAGTATTATCCATTGCTGGCCACTACTTTCTCCCATCTTTCGGGCAGCGTATGAATCCCGCATTGAAAAACTGGTCATCTTTTGAAGCGATCCACGAATCGATCCAATTTCTTACTTCTTCATAAAACCGGAAGTGCTGGTCAACTAGGCCGTTTGCCACTGATCGAAACAAGTGATAGTCAGAGGGAGCAATGTCTGGAGAATACGGCGGGTGGGGTAGGACTTCCCATTTCAACGTTTCCAAGTATGTATTGACCATTTTCGTAACATGGAGTTGAGCATTGTCATGCTGTAAAATCACTTTATCGTGTCTCTCGTTGTATTGCGGCCATTTGTCTTTCAATGCTCGGCTCAAACGCATTAATTGCGTTCGATAACGATCGCCTGTTATTGTTTCAATCGGTTTTAACAGCTCATAATATACTACACCGAGCTGGTCCCACCAAATACAGAGCATGACCTTGGAGCCGTAAATATTCGGTTTGGCCGTCGACGTGAAAGCATGACCGGGATATGCCCATGATTTTCTGCGCTTGGGATTATCGTAATGAACCCATTTTTCATCCCCAGTCACAATGCGATGCAGAAATCCCTTCCGTCTTTGCCTTTCAAGCAACTGTTCACAAGTAAACAAACGCCGTTCAACATCTCTCGGTTTCAACTCGTACGGCACCCAATTTCCTTGCTTTTGAATCATTCCCATGTCTTTGAGGCGTTGTGAAATTGCTTGTTGAGTCACTCCCAATGATCGTGCCAATTCTTCTTGACTTTGACACGAGTCTTCATTAAGTAATGCCTCCAATTCTGCATCTTCGAAAACCTTCTCTCTTCCACCGCTATGCCGGTCTTCGACGTGAAAATCACCGTTCTTGAAGCGTTGAAACCACTCACGACACGTTCTTTCACTAATAGCGGCCTCACCATAAGTATCTGAGAGCATTCGATGAGCCTCAGCTGCAGATTTCTTCATATTGAAGCAGAAAATTAAAACCTCCCGCAAATGACGAGAATTTGGCTCGTAAACTGACATTTTCAATCGAGAATAACTTTGAGTGCGACCAAAGCCTATTCATAATCCATTCTTATATTTAAGATCGTCATACATAGATACATCTTCGATCATTTCTTAACCAATAGAACGATCTATATGTTGTACAGATAATTTGACTAGCAAAAAGTATTTGAAGATATATTTAAGACGATTTTTAAATAAGAACGGACTATGGACAGGCCTTAGTAGCATTCAGTGCGCATTAAGCAAACATCCGAATTCGCTATAAGTCTGATATTATTAGAATTAAACCACTAGGTGGTTGACTTCTCAGCTACTTGAGCTAAGATATTAATCGAAAAAGTGTAGATACTTAACGTGGTAATGCATTATAAAAATATAAAAAATAATGTTATGTGAATCTTAAAAGTTACGTGCACATAGCAAAGTAGATAATCGCAACAAAATACGACTTTTACGTAATCATGACATGTTTTACATTTTTTTTTACAAAAACATTCTTCCAATGTTTACCTTTTCACGTTCCACTATAGAAAAGGAAAAAGAAAACGCGTTTCGTATAAAAAAGATCGCGGAAATCATTACAGTTACTAGCACGCATGCAGAACAAATATATTTGTTGTATAAGTATAAATGTAAGTGTCCTAGAAGGAGAATATGAAAAATCGAATTGTTTTGTGGAAACTGTTATTCAACCGAATAAATCTTACGTATTTTTACTTATTTTGAGTCGTAAAATCTGAAAATTATTCGTACTTTGTTGCGATTTTATTGCGATTATCTATTCTTTATTTTTTACTATATTTTTATAATGTATTACCACATTAACTCTTTCTGGTCTTTTCTGTGGGCATAGTAGTCTTACTGGTCGGAATTATTTTTAAGTCGCGTGCTCAGTCAATTATTGCCTAAAATTTTTTAAATTGTATAAATTTTATTCAAATGAGTTTGTTTAAGTTATATGCATATTATTTACTATCTTAGTATTGGATATTTCATCTAGATCTACCTATAGTTTTCTTTAGTTATGATATATTTCGAAACAATTGCCGATATGTAACCCCGGCTTTCTTACACACGTTACGCCCACATAGCACATAATATTACAGAAATATTGCAGTGATATTGTAATACAATATATAGTAAATTGAGTACATTATTCTACATTATGAATGTGGTGAGTAACATTAATAAAAAATGTATTTTTAGCATTATAAAATCATATGTATCCTCTCATATAGCACAAGTATTTCGAAGATGTTTTAAGGATGTTCCGAGGACTTCTAAATGTCCGCGTAAGTTCTTAGAATGTTTTTGGAATGTCCTGGAACTTATGTGGATATTTAAAAATTTTCAGAACGTTCCTAGCATTTTGGAAGTTTTTGAAAGTAAGCAAATTGATCACAACAGCGTGTAAATTGGCAGCAACTTTGATGCGAAACCCAACCCCATAGCCATCTGTGTCCACATTCAGCTTATGTTTTGGCGACAAACTCTGCTGACATGATTTGACAGAGGATTTGCAGCATAATTCGAGCAAATCCTGCCAAATTACGCGCAAGATCTACGCGCAGAGTTTGCTCGTTTCTGTCGCTAACCTGCCATCAGATTACTACAAGCCTTGCACGGTTCTTGCTACAAATTTGCCATCAAATATCAGACAGCAAAATCTGCCGTATATTTGATCGCAGTTTGGTAGCATGATTTGATATAACATACTCTGCGTCAAATTTGTTGCCTATTTGTCATCAAATGATGAAAACAGACTTTGCTTGAAATCTGCTCACGCAGGTTTAGTTATCTGGGCCTGTGCTATATGGGCTTAAAGCACATATTACTTGAGCAACAGTTAGCTACTATAATCCATACAGCACAGATCTTCAAAGGACATCCTAAAGATATCCCTACATCCTAAGAACATCCCTAAGGCATCCTCAGCATGTCCTTTGAAGATTTTGTGCTGTTTGAGAAATTCAATATGGTCCCAATATCTTACGCTACTTTGTATTTTTTATTTTATTTTGTATTCATCTTATTACTATTTAGTTCGTAACGATATTATCGATTGGTAATAACGATATTTTTTAGTATTTGTGGCAATATCTAAGACGATATATTGCAAAATCCATAACATTATTCTGTACAATATTTAACAATATAAAAGAATAAAAACAACATAAAACAATAAAACATAATAAAAATATTTAAATTATTCATACGTGTGTGTGTAATATTACATACATATTATATAAATATTACATAAGTATTACATATAGACGGGGTGCCTATATGGGCGTCCTGGCGGCGGCCCTGGCCGGCTCCCCCCCCTGGAGCTCCTAACCGAACAAAGGCACACCCTCTACTGGAGGGTAAAGGAACTCCGCGAGGAGAGGGAAGATTTATCGGCCAGGGGCCTGAGGGCCCTTAAATCCCAGGCCGAGGCCCGAGTCCTGAAACGGTGGTCAGCCATACTGGCCGACCCCCGAGGATTCGGGCCTCGAACGGCCGAGGCTGTCCATCCCTGCCTGCTGGAAATGGCAGGCAGGCGGGGACGCGGGCTCATCTTCCATATGGTGCAGGTGCTGACCGAGCATGGATGCTTCGGTCAGTATCTGCACCGGATTGGAAGGGAGCCCACTGCAGGATGTCACTGCCCGACGCGAGAAGACACGGTGCAGCACACCCAGGCTGAATGCCAGGCAGGTGGGAAAAGTAGCGCCGTGTCCTCGCCCGGGCGGTGGAGTGCCAGGGGGAGGCTCCCTCGCTCCCGCACTTGCTGAGAGCAATGTGCGGGAGCGAGGAGGTATGTGGAGCAGCGGCCTCCTTTTGCCGGGACGTCATGTCCCGCAAGGAGGCCGCCGAGTGGGAGCGCTGCCCACCCCGTCGCAGGGAGCGACGGAGGAGGCGGCGTTCCCCAGGGGTGGGGAGCGAGCCCGAGAAGGAGGAGAGTCCTCCGGCTCGCCGGGGGCCGCCTCTTCGGCCGCCTCGGGCCCGCCTTCGACAATGCAGTGGAAATGGATTAGGAGGGCTAGGCCCTCCCACTCGCACAGCGCGTCGGTGAGGACAAGGAGAAGGAGAGTGGGGCTTGGTTGGGGCCAGGCCTCACTCCCCCTGCCCCCTACCCACCCAGTAGGGAAGGGGGAAGGCGGGGCAAGGAAGGGGGGCGAGTATCCCCCCTCTCCTTAATTTAGACTGGAAGGTCAACCCGGCCGAACAACTGGCCGGGGCGCCGCGCCTGTAACTCACAAAAGGGAGGGGCGTGGCACTTGGGCGTGGGGCTCCATGAGAGTCCCGGGGCCGGGGAGGGAATGCAGGCGTAGTTCCCTTGACTCCCCCCACTTCGATCCGAATGGTAGGCACCCTGCAGTGGTTTTAGTCGGTAGGAGTCCGACATAACCCCCGTCCTCCCCAAAGGGGTGGGAGTATTCATGACGGATTTCCCCTGCGTGACTAAAAAAAAGTATTACATATACATTACAGTAATATAACTATGATTTTCACCATTATATTACTGTGATGCATTTGCCGCGGACATTTAAATATTTCTATGATATCTCAATAATATTCTAGCAATATTTCTGTTATATTATATAGTAATATTGCAATGGAAAAATGATATTGCTGTGTGATATTTCTGCGATATTACGTGCTATATGGGCGTAATGGCATAAAATTCATCATTATTTTGTATATCTTCATATTCACTACGCTCTTGTCTCCTTTTAGACATTTTGGGATATAATTTTTACAAATATAAAAAATAATATAAATATCAACGAATAATAAAAAAAACAATAAATATTAGCAATACTAAGTCTGCTGTCTGTTCAGAAAAAAAAACGATTTCAATTGACTGAAAGAGCTATTCCTGCAGACAAAGGATCCATAGAGTGTTTAGAAATGCGTGTATAGTGCGACAAGATAAAGCAATGTCATGTTTCACTGCATAAATAACAATCGCATGCTCGTGTCGGGAATATCTCGGCATGCGACCGCAACGATAAAACAGCCTTGCGTGGAATATCCTGGGGTTCAACCGAAAAGAGTTAAATATCTACACCTTTTCGTACTAGGATTTTAGCTCAAGCAGCCGAGAAGTTAACCATCTGAACTTGCCGATAATGATACAATGTAATCAAGCGTCGCGGTTGCAGCGCGACGCCGAGTACATATGAAACAAAAGCGACCATGGTAGCTTTTCCGGAATTTCAGGATCGATTGGTCTTCCGAGTCAAATATCTCAAGCATGGAAATTATAATAAAAAATCTAATGACATTTTTCTTATATAATGTCTATCTCGCGCATAATTTGCAACAAGATTGGTGCAGGAAGTACGGAGATCTAGAAATCTCACCTGCAAAAAGATCCTTTTTTCGCTAATAATTTCAGATTCAGATCTCACATATACGCACACAAGCAAAGCAAGTTTGTCCATCAAGCTGCGTTTGCATTACCGCGCGATGTCAGCTTCAGATTACACGTATATGCACGGACACAAGTAATGAGTTTCTTATCAGATGTGCTTGCAACATACAGGTTGAAATAAAATAAGCATTTCATTATCTCTGCTTTCGTTTTAGACACTTATACATTACTTATGTAAGCGTCATTCTATTCCTTATTGCTCATTATATGCAGAACGAAGCTTCTTGAAGGACCGATTGATCTAGGATCAAATCGTGTTTTTTTCAGTCAAATTTTCTCTCGTGGAACCGATTATTTTCATTTTAGATAATAGTTAAATATAATTTAGGCACGGATATATACAGGGTCATCGAAAAGTATCGGATCCCCCTAATATCTTCAGTTAGAATGCATTTTGGAGAAAATGTCCAATAACAAAGTTGTATGGTTTCAAGCGGGAAGACGATGACGTTAACTTTGACCTTGACCGTGTCCTTTAAGGTTATTTCGAGGTCAACCTTATTTTTTTAAATGGAACTCCCAACATTTTATTGCATATTCTTATAGCGTATATCAAGAGCTTTCCAAAACACTATAATAAAACATTTTTTCATTAAGTACTTTTTGAGTTGTAAGGTTTGAAGTTAACAATTTGTTAAGTGGTGTGTGATTCCGGCCAGTTAAGGCAAGAGTGGTGTGTGATTCCGACTAGTTAAGGCAAGAGTGGTGTGTGAATCCGACCAGTTAAGGCAAGAGTGGTATGTGATTCCGGCCAGTTAAGGCAAGAGTGGTGTGTGATTCCGACCAGTTAAGGCGAATTTCATTCCAATTGGTCAGCTTGGGTAAAATATTCAATTGTACCAAATAATTCACAACAAATGTTCAAATTGTTGCCCTTCAACAGCCTGGCAATGTGCCAATCTGTTATAAACAGCTGAAACCGCATTCCGGAACATTTCCGGCGGTATTAGTTCTATTCGAGTTATTTTCCCTCTTAAATCATCTAAATCTTGAGGCTTGGTGACATAAACTTTACTTTTCAAGTAACCCCACAAAAAAAGTCAAGTGGGGTCAAGTCCGGAGACAGAGGTGGCCACTCAATATAACCCCTTCGCTCTATCCACCTGTCCTGAAAGACCTCATTCAAATATTGACGGACAATGACACCATAATGAGGTGGAGCTCCATCCTGTTGGAAATAAATTTCATCCATATTCCCACCAGCTATGTCTCGAATAGCTGGAACAATTTGTTCGCGAAGCATGACTGTGTATACTTGTGCTGTCAAATTGCCTTCAATGAAGAAAGGGCCAACTGGTCTACCATTAAGAACACCAGCCCATACGTTAACTTTTTGTGGATATTGGGTATGATTGTCTTTTTTCCAGTGAGGATTAACGTCACTCCAATATCTACAATTGTGTCTATTTACATTTCCAGTCAGTTCAAATGTTGCCTCATCAGAGAAAACAATATTATTAAGTAATAGAGGATCGTCGACAATCATCTCCATCATAAGATCACAAAATTCGATGCGTCTATCAAAATCGTCTTCGGACAACTCTTGGACCAAATGAAGTTTGTATGGATGCGATTTATTCAATTTCAGAATTTTACTGACAGATGCATGACCGATTTCGTGTTCTTGGATTCCTGGAACGCGATTGATGGAAATGTGGGACTTTCAACGAAAGACTGTAAAACATCTAATGCTTTATCATTATTTGTTGCTGTTTTACCAGAGTTGCTGTCTACCAGATCTTGGAAGGCTTTTAACGCAACCAATGTCCTCGAAACGTTGAACGAAACGTTGAATAGTACTTTTTAACGGATTACAGTACTTTTGGAGATCCTATTATTTTCATTCCGAAAATTTTTATTAAATAATCGCGTTATTATTTTATACCCTCTTTGTTGATCTCCCCATCCTCGCATCATTAACAGTGTTATTCGATCTCTTTCAGAAAGCTCCGCCATTCTTAATTAGAGCAAAGAAGAATTAATCAGGTAAGTGATAGGAAATTGATCTAAATAATTAAGTAGAGAAAAATATTAATTATTAAGTGTTGGTCCAACTATCGAATTGTTTATTTCAACCAGCACTAGCAAAAAGCTCGTTGAGCAACTGAAAATCTAATAGATCAATTAATAATATTTACGAAAAAATTCTGGGCTATTGGAAATGAAGATGTTTGGGATAATCAATTGAAGCGCAATGGCTTCTTTTGTTACAGAAACAATTTTTGGGGCTGTTCGTTTTCGTCCACGAGGTGATTGCTGCTCGCTAAGAAGAAGACAGCACTGCATCAAAGATTCAAATCAGTGATTCGCATTATTTGCTCGAGAGCTTGTATTACTATTGGTGCCTGCGAGAGTGAAACAATAAAGATCGGCCCCGCCAACGCTTTCGGGCAGATTCCCGCTAACGCCTTCGGACATCACGCATTCGAGCAGCTTCTCGCGATCACCTTCGGGCAGTTTTCCGCCATAGCCTACTAGCATAACCGCTTGAAGCCGTACAACTTTGCTATTGGACATTTTTCCAAAATGCATTCATACTGAAAATATTAGGGGGAGCCGATACTTTTCGATTAATGTATTTTCTTTGAACCAATTAATTAGTCTCATTATTTCGCGCACAAAGGTATTAAGGTTATGATTACTGAAAACTAGATAATATTTTACAAGATATTTTACATTTTGTGTCAAAAAATTGTTAACTTCAAACCTTTATAACTCAAAAAGTACTTAATGAAAAAATTATTTTATTATAGTGTTTTGGAAAGCTCTCGAGATAAGCTATAAGAATGTGCAATAAAATGTTGGGGGTTCCATTAAAAAAAAAAAGGTTGACCTTGAAATGTCCTTGAAGGACAAGGTCAAAGTCAAGGTCATCATATTACTCCCCGCTTGAAACCATACAACTTTGCTATTGGACATTTTCTCCAAAATGCATTCTAACTGAAGATATTAGGGGGGTCCGATACTTTTCGATGACCCTGTATAAAATCATTAATACAATTCTCCATAATGGTAAAAGCATAACTGATGGACATTATACAAACGTTGTGCGTGTAAGTGTACAGAATGGATTTTAATTAATAATTCCAAAAAAAAAAATGTAGTTGCCCTCGAAATTCCAAAAATGAATGCATTTTCATTGTTGAAAAAGAGTAATATAATAAGATTTGTACATAAATAATTTACACAAAAAGCAGTGAAATCAGAACAAAAAGTCTTTACAAAAGAAAAAAGTGCCGAGTACATATAAAAAGAAATACCAAATCAAAAAATATCAAAAAGGATATCAATAACTTTAAATCTTGGGATGTATGCATCTGCAGCTTGGGATCACCGCAGCCACTCGTTCCTGCACATGCTCCAACAAAAAGTACCAAAATAAATAGTATATGTGGATTTAAGGAAACGCAAATGTTTCATTAATTTTGTTAAAAAAAATGCGATCAATATAATTAACCAAATACATAATTAACAAGTACATAATTTTGTTTATTAGCAAAGTGTCGCAAACGTTTCTGAACGATATGTGCTACATAATAGGTTTTTACGAAGTATACCGTAATTTAAATACTGTAATTTATTACATATTTATTATATTTATTAAACGGTGAAATATCTAGATAAGATACTGTGGAAAAACTTAACATCGAGATCAAAAACTCGGCGTGCCCTGAGCGTTGAAATGTATACATGTATATACGTATACATATATACATGAAATGTATAAATGTATACATGTATACATGTATATACGAGGATAGTCCCAGAAGTACCCGACCTAACAAAGAAAACAAAAAATTTGGGAAAAAATATCTTTATTTCTCTACATAGTCTCCTTTTAGCTCAATACACTTTTCCCAGCGATGTTCAATAGCTTCGATATTCTGTTCATAGTGGGAATCGTCGAGCTCCTCAAAATAGTCATTAACCGCAGAGTCTACCTCTTCATTGTTGACAAATCTTTTACCACCGAGCCATTTTTTCAAGTTTGGAAACAGAAAATAATCCGAGGGGGCTAAATCTGGCGAATAGGGTGCGTGAGGAAGCAATTCGAACTTTAGCTCATTGATTTTGGCCATCGCGATAACGGATTGTCTTAATGAAATAAAACTTTCTTTTTCGCCAAATGCGGCCGTTTTTTCTTGTTTTCATCACTCAAACGCTGCAATAAGTTCGCATAATACTCGCCGTTGATTGTTTTTCCTTTCTGAAAATAATCAATGAAAATTATCTCACGTACATCCCAAGAAACTGACGCCATGACCTTGCCTGCAGATGGAACTGTCTTCGCCTTCTTTGGAGCCGATTCTCCTCTTTCAGTCTATTGTTTTAACTGTTTTTCTTCGTCTCAGGTATGAAATGATGGACCTAAAACGTCACTCAATAAGTTCGTAGGATGACATATAAATGGCGCTACTATTGACAAATCCATATGATTTTTAGGAAGTACTAACCTTCAAATGATACGTGTCAAAATTTCATGACAATCGGACGTTTAGTTCACAAGTTACAGTGGTTTTAGTGACGCACGACGTCGGCTCGTTTTAGCAACGCGTCGACGATTCAGCGGGCTGTTTGGAGCTGTTTCAGCGCAATAAAAAGGATTTTTTGATGCAGTATGTGACAATGGATGAAACATGGATCTATCACTACACTCCAGAGTCAAATCGGCAGGGAAAGCTCCAGGGAAAGAGATTTGGCTCCAATGAAGAAGTGATTGCCGGAGCTGAAGCTTTGCTAAAATGAATCGACGTCCTGCGTCACTAAAACCACTGTCCGATTGTTATGAAATTTTGACATGTATCATTTGAAGGTTAGTACTTCCTAAAAATCATATGGATTTGTCAATAGTAGCGCGATTTATATGTCATCCTACGAACTTATTGAGTGACGTGTTATGTTTCATCCATGGTTATGAATCGACGCAAAAACTCGGCTTTATTGCTGTGAAACTTCGCCAAACACTCGATTGAAACATCCTCACGACGCTGTTTTTGTTCCACTGTGAGTAATCGCAGCACCCATCTTGCGCACAGCTTTCTCATGTCCAAATTTTCAGTAAATATGCGATGTACAGCACTTTTTGAAATGCCTACCATGTCTGCTAACTCGCGCACTTTCAGTCGACGGTCATCCAATACCATTTTGTGGATTTTCTTCACCATTTCTGGCGTGGTCACCTCATTTGGCCACTGACGACCACTGCGATGTTCGTCTTGGCAGCTCGTACGGCCTCGTTTAAACTCTGCCACCCAATATTTTACTGCTGTAAATAAAGAAGCAGACTCCCCCAGAGTAGAATCTAGCTCCGCTTTGATATTGGTTGGACTGAGGCCTTTCAAATGAAAGCATTGTATCACATAACGATGACCAATTTTTTCCATGTTTACAAATTCACTGAGAGCGTTCATTATTGATGGTTTCATCATTGATGACCAAACAAATACTAAACAACGTAGCATCGTCAAACTTCTAACTTAAGCTTTATAAGGTTGGTACTTTCCACCATAGTCATTCTTTTCAAATAACAACCGCCATCTACCAGGTATGTAAATATGAAACCGGAATTTTTGTATAGAAAATACACGTTTATTGTATAAAAATGATAAAAAATATTTTATTCGAAGTATTGACCATCGCTAGCTACACATTTTTCCCACTTGTCTGACAATTTGTGGATGCCACGCCAAAAAACTGTTGCTCTTTTGAGGTAAACCAGTCATCGAACCATTTTCGTCCATTTTCGTAAGAAGTGAAGCGCTGCTCAGCAAGTGCGTGTCCCATCGATGCAAATAAGTAATAATCGGACGGAGCCAAATCTGGTGAGTAAGCCGCATGCGAAAGTATTTCCCAACTAAACGCCTCAATCGTTTCCTTGACCAGTTTTGCTGTATGTGATAGGTGCATTATCATGAAGCAAAATCACTTTGTGTTGCCTTTTTTTATATTTTGGTCGTTTTTCACGCAAAGCTTGATTCAAATCGATCATTTGTTGTCGGTAGCGTTCGGTATGAGCGGTTTCGCCAGGTTTTAGCAGCTCATAATAAATCACACCCTTCTGATCCCACCAAACACAGAGCATTGTCTTCCGTCCATAGCGATTTGGCCTTGCAGTCGATATTGATGGTTCGCCTGGAGTTACCTATGATCTTTTACGCTTAGGATTCTCAAAACATATCCACTTTTCATCGCCAGTCACAATTCGATGGAGACTTTCTTTTGTACCTGGCGAGCAGCATTTCGCAAGTGGTTTTTCGATTTTCCTGTCGTTTTTCATTCAGTTCATGTGGTACCCATTTTCCTATCTTCTGGATCTTTCCCATGGCTTTCAAACGTATGGAGACGGCTTCTCGTGTCACATTTAATTGATCCACGAGTTGTTATTGCGTTTGAGAGTCATCCTCATCCAACAATGCTTGCAATTCGCTGTCTTCAAACTTTTTCGGTGGTCTTCCACGTTCTCCGTTTCTCACGTCAAAATCACCACGTTTGAATTTTTTAAACCACTCAAAGCACTGTGATTTACCAAGAGCATGCTCACCGTAAGCTTCGACAAGCATTCGATGCGATTCTGCAGCAGTTTTCTTCAAATGGTAACAGAAAATCAATGCTGTCCGCAAATCGTAGCTTCCAGGCACAAAATTCGACATGTTCAACGCTATTACAAACTATGCTGTTGTATGAAACTTGTATTGTTGTGAGTTGCAAATCTTTTTCAGATGTCAACAAATGGAAATGGCGCCAATGACGCGGTTTGACGGTAACTACATTGACAGCTAGGGCCATCTATGGGCAAATTCCGGTTTCATATTTACAGACCTGGTACGTGCACTCCCAGACAGCACACGGATGTCCACTGGACATCCGTTATATGTCCATTTGTTTACAAAAGACGTCCATAGGACGTACGTTTGTCACAACTTCAGACATAGGACGTCCGATGGACGTACATCGGGCGTTCTACAGGTCTGTTGTCCAATAAGGACATCTTTGTTACATCCAATTTATGTCCACGGACATAAATCGGACATACGGACATAAATTGGACATGAAACGTACATCCATTGGATGTCCGGTGCTGTCTGGGCTGTAAGTCAAAATATTTTAGTTCAAAGTACGAAATCGTGGAAAACTATCACGTCCAAAAATTCGTCATCAAAATGTCCAGTTCCATTAAACCTGTATAGGTGGCGACTGTGAACATGCTTATCGCTCAGTGCTGAGCCCATGGTGTAATAAGAAAGGTGAACCATTCCCGAGGATGCGCAGTGGTTCAAAATGGCGTCTGCTCTTTAACCAATCAGGATTTACCCACAAATGCTAAAAAGCAAGATGGCTTCTTTCATGCGTGCCTGTTAGGTTATTGGCATTGTATGATATTTTTATTTAGTTTGGTGAAACAATGCCATCGTGTAGTGTTAAGTACTGCACTAGTCGTACGTCTTACAACAAAGTAAAAAATGTCGGTAAAGTCGTCGATAAGTTGAGTGCTCGGGCGGCCGGCCGCCGAGAGCTGGCGCACAATAGCGTGCCAGAGAGGGGAACCTCCATTTCCCCTCTCGCGGAACGAATCGATGCAACACAGTGTACGTATATGCATTTGGGAAACAGTGAAAAATCGGTATTGCGCGCTGACTTCGTGCGTGCCGCAACATATAAGCAACTCGAAAAAAACGTCCGACGAAAGCGTTACGACGTTACGCATGATAACGCGAATAATCAGCTAACAAATATAAATAATAATCCATATCGCGAGCAAAAGGTGATGGTAAAGGAAGTGGAATGCATAAATCACCTGCTTCGTAATATGTGCAGGAAGCTGAGAATCGTATCACAAACGACTCAGCCGAAAATGCAAAGAAAACGTGGCTTTGCGCAAATACGAAATGTTGTAGAAAACAACATTGTAAATATGCGAAGAGAATTGAGAAAAGCAGTCGCTATACGAAATAAAGAAGGGCGACCTCATTATTACAAGGTTATAGAATTACAAAAAGATATTTTAAATATTCCTAGCCATATTTATGGTGAGCATAAACGATCTAAAGAACGCGGTCGTACATGCACAGATGACCGCGACGAAATAGAGAAAAGTTATGTACCATTTTTAAAGTTGCACGGTCTGTAAGCGAAAATAGAAGATGCTTGCAGATTTATAAGCGCTCATTCCGATAGCTTGTTATGCAATGTAACAAATAATCGTGCAGAATCGTTCAATTCGATAATCTGCGAGGACATCGGTGGAAAGCACATTCATTTTGATGAACGAGGCTCTTACAATGTCAGGATTGCAGCATCAGTATATACGCAACAAGTTCTAACGCAAGTGCATAAAGACATGTGCAAAAGTGTCCCTCCCGTTGTCGAGAAATTGGGAAAAGGATGACAGATCAAAGTTGTGAAAAACAGAGAATCTCGACTAGTAGACGGAAGATAAAAAATTAAAACGCGTGTCGGGAGCAAATCGTTATTACGGCCCGCAATCGCAAAAACCAGATCTTCCATTTGAAGTATACGAGCAATTTCGAAAAAATCATTTGGAAAAGTTATTCGAAAATAGTAGAGGCAGAGAGAAAGTTGAATGCAATAAGAGAGGTCAAAATGAATCCGAATTATGGCATTCATTGAGACGTGAAATGTTGACGGCATCCAATTTTGGAACCGTGTGCCGCATGAGACCAACAACGTCTTGCGCAGGGACTGTAAAAAATATTTTGTTTCCTCCGTTTATCGACACCGTAGCCATGAAATATGGTCGTGAAAACGAAGAGAACGCAAGGAAAGAATTGAGCGCAAAGCTGAATAAAGTAATAAAAATTTGCGGATTATTCATTGATGATGAAAATCCATGCTTAGATGCTTCTCCTGACGGACTCATTGAAAAAGATGGTCTCGTCGAAATCAAATGTCCTTTGTCAGCTGAGCATTTAACAGCAGACGAGGCTATAAAGACATTGCCTCAATTGAGAGGCATTTTTGATAGAAAATCCTGATGAAATGAATCGGAATCACCGATATTTTTATCAGATTCAAGGGCATTGAATATAACGCAGCGAGATTACTGCATTTTTGTTATATGGACGCCAAAACGTTTTAAAACGTTACGTATTAACAAAGACGTTGCTTGTTGGAAAAATAAAATGCTGCCCTATTTGACACGCTTCTATAATGAATGCATGCTTCTGAAAATCTTGGACAACCGCCATAATAGGCATATGCCAATTAGAGATCCAAGATATATAATGGAAGCTAAAGAACAAGCATGCAAAAAATTTACTAGTCGAAAAACTAACCGATGAGATATAAAAAGAGAAAGCATCCAAAAGAGCAAACGATTAAAATCAAATGTTTTGCAAACTATTGCTTCTCTAGATTTGGAGCAAGATGACGATTGTGTCATTGTTAGTTACTCAAATGACAAATGAGACCTAACAACAGATAATGTGGTGAGACGAAAAAATTCTGGGTGACATGATTGCTCCTATTTCTTTCGTGAAAGAAAATGTCTTGCCTAGATGCAGCAAGTTAAACGACGAATCGTTGGATCGATTTTTACGCGTCATAAGAGAAATTTCTGCATTTGAAACATAAAGTGTGCTATATTTAGAATTACCTCATATAATCGGAGCTAGTCAGAACAATAAGAGCTTACAGATCATTGAAGGTAATTGCAGTGATCATTGGCGATGTATTTTCCTCGATGGCACCAAACTTTGCGTGTACGACAGTTTACCTAACTGTATGTACGATAAGTTGGTAGCTAAAGAGAAAAATTATATTCATCGCCGTTATCCGCAAATAAGCGAAAGTAACATCATTTTTGAAAATGTTGATACACAACCGGATTTCACGTCTTGTGGAATTTATGCTGCAGCTTTCGCTACAACTATAACATTAGGCGGAAATCCTTGCGATGAAAAATACTCCAAGGATGTATTATGCATGAGACAACACTTTTACAAAATTATAGAAGGCAATAGACTGTTGCCTTTTCCAAGGCGAGAAAAAATTATTCTTAAAAAAAATCTCGAATAAATATCTTCGAGAGAAAAGATGCCTTGATGCAATGTTTACAAAAGTCGGGGAGACGAAAAAAAATATATTGGTTGCGTTCTCACGGGAATGGGCGATAGAGGAGCCCATTCTATATTCTCTTTTATATAATATTGTCGTGATATATTTTATTAATATTTGTAAATTTATATGTATCATATTAAATTATACAAATATATAAATGATTATGTAATATGGCTAAGCGTTTGCATGATATACTTTTTATTAGCCTTTTACTTATATCGATTCGAAAAACGAATCGTATCGAAGAACGAATACGTATAAATTATACGTATAGTTTACATAAAACAACTTTTGTAAATATATTATTTGCATGTTGAATACATGCAAATTCCTCTGAGAATACATGCACCGAAAGAAACACAGCGAAAACAGTGTGAACCATATTATGGAATTGTATTCTAAATATGTGTGACAAAAATAGATATCTATGTGCTGTTAAATCGTTTGTATACTTGTACAGGACGATAAAACACTAAAACTTCAAGATATAATGTCTCAACACATATTGGGTGAGTGCAAAAGTTCGTGCGGAGTTTGTGAGTAAAAGTCACACAGTGATTAGGCAAACAAAAATCTTTATTCAATCAATGATATATTCTCCATCGTTTTCTATAATCTTTTCCCAACGTTCTGGCAGCATACGGATGCCGCGATCATAAAAACTGCGCGGTTTAGATTCGAAGAACGAAGAGACGCCGTTTTTTAAGGCCTCCAAAGAGTCAAAGTTTTTTCCATTTAAATAATTTTGCAATAACCGGAACAAGTGATAGTCAGATGGTGCGATATCAGGAGAATACGGTGGATGCGTTAAGACATCCCATTTCAGGCTCTTCAGTTTGCGCAGCGTCTTTTTCGAAACGTGTGGTCTGGCGTTGTCGTGATGAAAGACGACTCCCTTGCGATTTGACAAAATCGGACGTTTCTCTTTTATTTCTCGATTCAGATTGGTTAATTGGCGACAGTACTTGTCCGAATCAATCGTTTCGCCAGCGGGGAGAAGCTCGAAATAGATTATGCCCTTGCAATCCCACCAAACAGAGAGCATCACCTTCATCGGGTGCAAACTGGCCTTTGGCATTACGTCAGCATGCTCACCTGATTGTTTCCATGTCCGTTTGCGCTGAACATTGTTGTAGAGGACCCATTTCTCATCGCCCGTCACTAGTCGATCCAAAAACGACTCGTTATTGAGCCGCCCGAGTAAAGAAACGGCTGCAGAAATTCGCTTGATTTTGTTCTTCTCGGTCAGCAAATAGGGCATATATCGAGCTTCAAATCGAATCCCATCTTTTTTAAACGCCGAAAAGCGGTTGATCGGTCAACGTTTAGTGCTGTAGCAACTTCTTCTGTTGAAATTCGCGGATTATTGAACACTAAAGTACGCAAAACATCGTCATCAATGTCAGAAGGTCGACCAGAGCGTGGCTCGTCTTCAAGGTTAAATTCTCCGCGCCGAAATTTAGCAAACCATTTTTCCACAGTTCGTTTAGCTGGTGCTTCATCCTGATAAACATCCTGAATGTTTTTTTACGGCTGCGGCAACGTTTATTCCCTTCCGAAACTCGTAAAGCATAACATGCCGTAAATGCACCTTATCGATACTCATTTTTAAAGTGATATTTCTCGAAGCAGTTTGTATGAAAACAAATGATTTTTTTTTTAATAATAGCTGAAGTCGTCACCTTTCTAACGTTATATAATATGTAGATGGAAGTATTAATGACAACACTTTACGACGCTTATAACTCCATCTATTGAAACTCCGTACGAACTTTTGCACTCACCCAATAGAATACAATGTAAAAGGCTTTCTACTTTTCATTGCGATTTTTATGTGTTCTAAATGATTACTTTATACAGGGTGTTTGATACCTGATCATGCAGACGAAAGTTGGAGATAGATTGGGTGTAGCCGAGAAGAAAAGTCATATACCATAATGTCAAATTGGCAATATTTATCGAGTTATTAATTAAAACATGTGAGCCAACGAGCGCGTAGAGAGCAGAGGGCGGCCGCAGTAAGCACGTAGACATTTGATACAGGCGGAGTCAGTGAGTGGCGGCAGGCAAGCGCGCGCGGCGAGGGGCAACGTAAGCGACAAGAGGCGATCGCGCGCGACGAGGAGCGAGCGAGCTTTTTCTTTATAGGTTTTTCCTTATAGCTCGCTCGCTTCTCGTTGTTCGCGGTTTGACGGTAACTACATTGACAGCTAGAGCCATCTATGGGCAAATTCCGGTTTCATATTTACAGATCTGGTATACGTCAAGTCCGGTACTTCTGGGACTATCCTCGAACTGCTCAAAAGAATTATGGCATAGATAATTTATTGCTGAAAATTGACTAACTTTGACTGGCGATTACTTCAGGAAAAATTATTGTATACTAATGATTTTTGTTTCAAAATAAAGCTTGAGGTTTCTGCTTTAAGAATGTATCTCCATTTTTTGCATGCGATGTACCCCTACCCCGTAACCCCTGACATCTGAGGGCATGTTTGGTATACTGAAAATTGCAAAGTTTGACGGAATGCATGGACGTGGACAATTTTTTTCTGGGACGCTGTTTGCATCGTCATAAAGTTCAAATCTTCCCCTTCAATTTGAAAAAAAGGGAGTTGCTACAATTTTTTTTCGCGAAGTTACAGCTTTTCAGAAATCATACGGAGCCGTGGAAAATACGGAGAGTTCGTTTGCCGATGCTAGGACTGTTGGCTGTGGTCAAAACACGAGCCAGGAGCTGAAAAACATACGCGTGTGCTTGCGTGTGTATGTCAACAAACACTTTTGCCGTTGCTCCACTATGATTCCCAGTCATTTAATCCGCCGGCCGGTACTTGGCCCAGAGGTAAAAAACGATATTTTTGAAGGGCTATAACTTTGCGAAAAGAAGTTGTAGCGACTCCATTTTTTTTTTCAAATTGAAAGGGAAGATTTGAACTTTATGACGATGTAAACGGCGTCCCCGAAAAAAAATTGTCCACGTCCGTGCATTCCGTTAAACTTTGCAATTTTCAGTATACCAAACATGCCCTCAGATGTCAGGGGCTACAGGGGTCGGAGTGCATCGCATGCAAAAAATGGAAATACATTCTTAAAGCAGAAATTTCAAGCTTCATTTTGAAAAAAAAATCATTAGTTTTTCACTACAATAATTTTTCGCGAAGTAATCGCCAGTCAAGTTGGCCAATTTTCGGCAATAAATTACCTATGCCATAATTCTTTTGGGCAGTGTATATACATGTATATATATTTCAACGCTCAGGGCATGCCGAGTTTTTGACCTCGATGTTAAGTTTTTCTTCAGTATCTTATTTAGATATTTCACCGTTTAATAAATATAATATAATAAATATATAATAAATTACAGTATCAAGAGGCACACCGTGCCTATTATACGCGAAACTGCGAGTTGAAACGAGGTGAGATATTCATATCTCAGTAATGACTGAACCGATTGACGTTTTTTAGTCCCAATCGATTCAGTCTTAAAAAATAGAAAGAAAAGTGTCCTAGTGTTTTTTGTGTACGTTGTCTCCAAGTATATATATTTTAAGACAAAATCCAAATTACGGAAAATTATGATTTAGTAAGAAAGGAAGAAAGAAACGCTAGACCGCCGAGGAGAGGGGATTTGTGCATCTCGTTTTTCCGACACCAGAGGCGTTACGAGCGCGCTGAAGAAGCAAAGAGCAGCGAGTGCGAGTGAGCAAGCGATAGAGAGTAAGAGAGAGAATATTTTTTGCTAGAATACAGGAGGTGAAAATGTATGACAGAGAGAAAGAGAGCGAGAGCGAGCGAGAGAGAGAGAGAGAGAGAGAGAGAGAGAGAGAACGGCAGAGAGAACGGGAGAGAGAACAGGAGAGAGAACGGGAGAGAGAACGCGAGAGAGAACGCGAGAGAGAACGGGAAAGAAAATGGGAAAGAGAACGGGAGAGAGAACGTGAGAGAGAACGGGAGAGAGAACGGGAGAGAGAACGGCAAAGAGGACAGGAGAGAGAACGGGAGAGAGAACGTGAGAGAGAACGGGAGAGAGAGAGGGAGGGTGGGAACAGGCGAGAAAGAGAACGAGCGAGAGGGGTGAAAGAGAGAGGCATAAAAAGGTGAGGATGTTGGTATGCGTTGGTATGTTATGACGCACGTCATTTGATTGCCGATCAGCTGATGCTGAGCAGACGATGTGATGAGCTATGCCATCGAAAAATCAATACCGGTATTTATTGACTCGTCGTCCAGGGTAATCGCCTTTCAATTATAAGGACGGCTTGATACAATTTATAAGTGGTGCAGGTATTACGCGATTTAGCTGGTTAATTAATAAGTATAAATGAATAACATTTATATATTAATGATGTATGTACGTGACGTATATATAAAATAATAATGTAACATAGTATTAGGTGCGCAACTAAGTTCCCGCTGTTTTTCAAGAGATTGCTCCAGTATAGGGAGGAAGGACCTGGACATCCCAGTCCTGGACGATACCATGGAGGACCTGAGGGAAACCCCTCCCCCCATGGTGAGAACGATAGGGGCGGAGAAGGAACTCGACGCTGCTATGGGGGTCCAGCTCCTAGACTGCGGCTGCAAGGCGGAGGTCGACCGGCTCAGAGCCGTGGTCGACCGCCTTGCGGCCGCCGGGCAACGTACTGATGGAGCGAGGAGCTTCGCAAGCTCAGATGCTCCACCAGTAGCTCCACGCAGCCAGGAGGCTGCTAACACGGGCCCGGCGGGATGATGGGGATGTCACGGGGACAAAAAGGGAATATTTCCGGGCGAGGAAGGCCCTGAAAATCGCCATCGCCGAGGCAAAGCGAGCGGCCTGGGAGCAACTGATGAGCTCCCTGGACGACGATCCGTGGGGGCGCCCTTACAAAAGGGTGACCGGGAAGGTCCGCCCTTGGGCGCCCCCACCGACCGAGCAGATGGACCACCAGGCCCTCGACGGGCTCCTGGATGCCCTCTTCCCGAGGGCAGAAGGGGGTCCACCCGTTATCCCTCCCCCAGAAATGGGGGAGGGAGATTGGGACGAGGGCTTGGAGGTCAGTCCAGAGGAGCTCAACAGGGCTAGGAAGAGGCTCGAGGTCAGGGGTAAAGCCCCTGGCCCCGACGGAATTCCTGGCCGCGCCTGGGCCCTCGCACTCGGCGAGGGAAACCTATTCGCAACCACGCGCAGGGTTTTGAGCGGGTGCCTCAGGGAGGGGATATTCCCCCCAGAGTAGAGGAGGGCTAAGTTGGTCCTCCTCCCCAAGGAGGGCAAAGCACCCGGTAGTGCGTCAGCCTACAGGCCGATATGCCTGCTGGACGAGGCGGGCAAGTTGCTCGAACGCATCATTGCCGACCGCCTAGTCCAGCACCTGTCTTCGAAGGGGCCGAACCTCCACGGCCGCCAGTTTGGGTTCAGGCCCGGGAGATCAACGCTGGGCGCAGTCTAGTGTCTCCGGGGCCTGACCCAGGCGGTCGTGGAGAGGAACAGCGGGGTGTTGCTTGCCGTTTCCTTAGACATAAGGAACGCATTCAACACCCTGCCGTGGCCGGAGATAGGACGGGCGCTTGTGTATCACGGCGTGCCCGCCTATCTCCGGCGCATCCTTTCGGCCTACTTCGGGGGCAGGGACCTCGCCTTCCCAGTGGAGGGCGGGGTCCAGGGCCGGCGCACCATGGAGCGCGGTGTTCCGCAGGGGTCCGTCCTGGGCCCCCTGCTCTGGAACATCGCGTTCGACCGGGTGCTGGCAACTCTGCTCCCCCCAGGCTGCCACGTCATCTGCTACGCAGATGACACCTTAGTGGCGGCCGGGGGGGAGAACTGGGGGGAAGCCCTCCTCCGCGCGGAGGCGGCACTGGCATCGGTGGTGAGCCATAAAGGACCTGGGTCTCTCGGTGGCGCCCCAGAAGACCGAAGCCGTATATTTTTACGGCCGAGGTCGAGGGGCGCCCCTGGAGACACAGGTCCTTGTGGATGGCGTCCACGTCGGGCCGACGATAAAGTATCTCGGCCTGACGTTGGAGTTTCGGGCCCCACTTTGGGAACCTGGCCCCACGAGTGTGCAAGACGGGTCTGGCTGTCGCCAGCCTGATGCGCGCCCAGGGGAGTCCGGGATGGATGGCACTCCGCCTGTATGTCACGCCCGTGCTCTCGATCGCCTTATACGGGGCGCCCAGCCTCTTGGTCCGCCGGAGGGGAAAACGCTCCCTCCGGCAGGCCTTGAGGCCAATATTGATGAGGGCGATTCGAGGGTATCGGACCGTGTCATACATGGCGGCGACCACTCTGGCCGGCATCCCTCCCGTGGAGCTCCTCGCTGACGAGAGGCATATCCTCTATTGGCGAGTGAAGGAGCTCCGCGCGGAGGGGACGCTAAGGGCCAGGGACATGAAGGGCCTGAAACTCCAGGCCAGGGACCGAACACTTCGGAAGTGGGCGGACGAGTTGTCCGACCCGAAAGTGTCCGGTCCGGTCCGGCCGCGGCTGTCCGCCCTTGCCTGTCTGAAGTGACAGGCAGGAGGGGACGTGGAATGACTTTCCACGTCCCCTCCTGCCTGGTGCAGATGCTGACCGGGCATGGTTGCTTCGGTCGGTATCTGCACCAAATAAGAAAGGAGCCCACCACTCGATGCCATCACTGCCCCATTCTCGAGGACACGGCGCATCACACCCTGTCCGCATGCTCGGCATGGGACGGGGAGCGCCATGTCCTTGAGGGGGCGGTGAGGTGCCGAATGCGGGGGAGCTCTCGCTCCCGCGCATGGTCAAGGCCATGTGCGGGAGCAAGGAGGCGAGGGACGCAGCGGCCTCCTTCTGCAGAGAGGTCATCTCGCAGAAGGAGGCCGCGGAGTGGGGACGTCGACCGGGAGTGCGTCGCAAGAGGCGACGTTCCAGTCGACGCTCCCCAGGAGGAGGAATCGGCAGCGGACCCGAGGTGGCGTCGGCCGAGGAGGACTCGCCCGTCGATAGCGACGGGTCGGGGACTCCTCGGCCGCCTCGGGCCCGCCACCGTCCGCGCGGGGGAGGGGACTAGGGTCCCCTGGTCCCCCCGCGCGTTCGGATAGGTAGGGCAAAGGGGGGGCGGTGTCCTGGTTGAGGCCGGGTCCGCTCCCCCCAAAGCCCTCCCTCCCTTGACTGACAAGGAGGGGGGGCAAAGGAGGAGGGGTGGGTGTCCCCTTCCTCCTAATAGGTGTGACTAGAAGGCCAACCGGTGGGGCAACCCACCGGGGACCGCGCCCTGGACTCCCTCAGTGGGACAGGGCGCGGTACATAGATGGCGTGATGCTCCCGGAGAGCCCTGGGGCCGGGGGGTTGGGGAGGGAATGCGAGAGCAGTTCCCCTAACTCCCCACCCAACGGCCCGACAGGTAGACATCCCGCAGGGGTTTTAGTCGGTAAGAGTCCGACATAACCCCCTCCCTCCCCAAGGGGAGGGGGTATCCATGATGGATTTCCGCTGCGTTACCAAAAAAAAAAAAAAAGAGATGGCTCCAGTAGTAAGTGCTGGTCGATTGTGACATAACCAAAACGTCATGAACCAAGCTTAGACATATGGTAAACAAACCGCTTTGACACATTAGTGATTTTGTTTTTGCGTCATATACTTTTGGTTGTGTGAAAATGTCTGATTTTGTGCCAAATAATCGTCATTTGCGGGAAGTGTTGCTTTTCTTCTTTCATTCGAAGAAAACGGCGGCTGAAGCGCATCGAGAACTCCAAAAAGTTTACGGAGATGCTGCTCTAAGTGAAACAACGTGCCGTGATTGGTTCCGTCGCTTCAAAGACGGTGATTTCGATGTTGACGACCGTTCGCGTGAAAGAAGGCCAAAAACCTTCGAAGACGCTGAATTGGAGGCATTGCTCGATGAGGATCCGTGCCAAACGCAAAAAGAGCTTGCTTCAGCATTAAGAGTTACCCGCCAAGCCATTTCCAAGCGATTGCATGCGTTGGGAATGATTCAAAAACAAGGAACTTGAGTTCCTTATGATTTGAAGCCAAGAGACGTTGAGCGTCGTTTTTTCGCCTGTGAACAACTGCTCCAGCGGCAAAAAAGGAAGGGTTTTCTTCATCGCATCGTTACGGGTGATGAAAAATGGATTCATTACAGCAACCCAAAGAGAACAAAATCATGGGGACTGCCCGGTCATGCTTCTACGTCGTCGGCTCGGCCGAATATTCACGCTCCGTAGGTTTTGCTGTGTATTTGGTGGGACCAGGGCGGTGTTATTTATTATGAGCTGTTGAAACCGAACGAAACCATCACTGGGGAACGGTATCGAACTCAATTGATGCGATTGAGCCGAGCACTGCGCGAAAAGCGGCCACAATACGAGCAGAGGCAGGAAAAAGTGATTCTACAGCATGACAACGCTCGACCTCACGTTGCCAAACCCGTTAAAACCTACTTAGAAACGCTCAAATGGGAAGTCCTACCCCACCCGCCATATTCCCCAGATATTGCGCCGTCCGATTATTACTTGTTCCGTTCGATGGCACATGATCTGGCTAATCAGCAGTTCCGCTCATATGAAGACATCTCAAAATGGCTTGATTCGTGGATAGCCTCAAAAGACGAACACTTCTACCGTGACGGTATTCGAGCTCTGCCAGAAAGATGGGAAAAAGTTGTCGCTAGCGATGGGCAATATTTTGAATGATTCATTTGTAACCATTTTTTCACAATAAAGTTGCATTTTCATCAAAAAAACAGCGAGAACTTAGTTGCGCACCTAATATAAGACAATATAATATAACGTATATCATAATTCAAATTCAAATTTTTTTTAAAGGTATATATATGTACATAACAAGTTTTTACAAGTAAAACTTAAAGATAACACATAAGATTTTACAAGTAAAACTTATATAAAACTTACCTTTTTAAATAAAAAGGTAAAAAAAGGCGTCAAGTATAAGTGCAACACATATTGTGTTATTTTTAGAAATATCAAACTCAAATCATTTTTTTAATGTATATATATATATGTGTACATAAATTTTACAAGTAAAATGTATAACTATAATAAAACTCTGCAACACTATTTTACTGTACCAAAGAAGTGATATATTAGAACAGTAGTGCCAACTGAGAAGCCTAACATATATATATATATATATGATTATTGTATACTTCATAAAAATAAAACTTATACAAAAAAAGTGATATATTAAAACAGTAGCGCCAATTGAGAAATCGTATACTTAATATTTTTAGAAATCTCAAATTCAAATTATTTCCTTTTTTTAAGATGTATATTATGTACATAACATAAGTTTTTACAAGTACAAATGATATCATGTTATAACAATTTTACACGTTTATTAGTAATGTCCAATATTTAATTTATCATTATTTATTATAACACTGAGTTATATGATTGTTTTACTTGTTATTATAATGTACTTAACATTACTTTCTACAAGTAAAAATGATATCGTGTTATAAAATTTTAACACGTTTATTAATAGTGTTCAATATTTAAAAAAGATATCTTTTTAAAGGTTTACTATTATTACAAATTCAAATTATTTTTTTTAAATATATATGTGTACATAACATAAGTTTTTACAAGTAAAACTTATACAAAAGAAGTGATATATTAAAATAGTAACGCCAACTGAGAAATCATATACTTAATATTTTTAGAAATCTCAAATTCAAATTATTTCCTTTTTTTAAGATATATATTTATTATATACATAAGTTTTTACAAGTAAAAATGATATTTATTAGAACACTGAGTTATATGATTATTTTACTTGTTATTATAATGTACATAAATAAGTTTTTACAAGTAAACATTATATCGTGTTATAAAAATTTAACACGTTTATTAATAGTGTCCAATATTTTAAAACGATATCTTTTTACAGGTTATTATTATTCAAGAAAATTCAAGAAAAACTAACTACAAAAGATGTCAATAACATTAATTTTTACAAAATTTATCATTATTTATTAGAACACTGAGTTATATGATTTTTTTACTTGTTATTATAACAAATTAATTACTATAACATTGCAATAAATAATATTTAATATAAAAAATCTTGGCGCGGCTGCACCAAAAACTATTTCGAAGATGTATATACATAAAAGTCTAATTAAATATAAAATATTACACCGTATATATAGACAGAGAATTTACAAGTACATTTTATTATAATAAAAATGCTGTCATGTATGTATTAAACAAGTTTTAGTCCGACATTTTTTGGTGCAGCCGCGCCAAGATTTTTTGTATTAAATATTTTTTATTGCATTGTTATAATTAATTTGTTATAATAACATGTAAAAAAATCATATAACTCAGTGTTCTAATAAATAATGATAAATTTTGTAAAAATTAATGTTATTGACATCTTTTGTAGTTAGTTTTTCTTGAATTTTCTTGAATAATAATAACCTTTAAAAAGATATCTTTTTAAAATATTGGACACTATTAATAAACATGTTAAATTTTTATAACACGATATAATGTTTACTTGTAAAAACTTATTTATGTACATTATAATAACAAGTAAAATAATCATATAACTCAGTGTTCTAATAAATATCATTTTTACTTGTAAAAACTTATGTACATAATAAATATATATCTTAGAAAAAGGAAATAATTTGAATTTGAGATTTCTAAAAATATTAAGTATATGATTTCTCAGTTGGCGTTACTATTTTAATATATCACTTCTTTTGTATAAGTTTTACTTGTAGAAACTTATGTTATGTACACATATATACTTAAAAAAAATAATTTGAATTTGTAATAATAGTAAACCTTTAAAGAGATATCTTTTTTAAATATTGAACACTATTAATAAACGTGTTAAAATTTTATAACACGATATCATTTTTACTTGTAGAAAGTAATGTTAAGTACATTATAATAACAAGTAAAACAATCATATAACTTAGTGTTATAATAAATAATGATAAATTAAATATTGGACATTACTAATAAACGTGTAAAATTGTTATAACATGATATCATTTGTACTTGTAAATCTTATGTTATGTACATAATACATATCTTAAAATAAGGAAATAATTTGAATTTGAGATTTCTAAAAATATTAAGTATACGATTTCTCAGTTGGTGCTACTGTTTTAATATATAACTTTTTTTGTATAAGTTTTACTTTTAAAAACTTGTTATGTACACATACATACTTAAAAAAAATAATTTGAATATGAAATTTCTAAAAATAGCACAATACGTGTTGCGCTTGTACTTGGCGCCTTTTTTTTACCTTTTTGTTTAAAAAGGTTATAATAAATTTTACATGTAATCATTTTTACTTGTAAAAAGTTATGTTAAGTACATTATAATAACAAGTAAAACAATCATATAACTCAGTGTTATAATAAATAATGATAAATTAAATATTGGACACTACTAATAAACATGTAAAATTGTTATAACATATCATTTGTACTTGTAAAAACTTATATTATGTACATAATACATATCTTAAAATAGGGAAATAATTTGAATTTGAGATTTCTAAAAATATTAAGTATACGATTTCTCAATTGGCGCTACTGTTTTAATATATCACTTTTTTTGTATAAGTTTTACTTTTATTAAGTATACAATAATCATATATATATATATATATATGTTATTTAAATTACGGTATACTTCGTAAAAACATACTATGTAGCACATATCGTTCAGAAACGTTTGCGAGACTTTGATAATAAACAAAATTATGTACTTGTTAATTATATATTGGTTAATTATATTGGTTAATTATATATTTGGTTAATTATATTGATCGCATTTTTTTTTTAACAAAATTAATGAAACATTTGCGTTTTCTTAAATCCACATATACTATTTATTTTGATACTTTTTGTTGGAGTATGTGGAGGAACGAGTGGATAACTACGATGATCCCAAGCTGCAGATGCATACATCCCAATATTTAAAGTCATTGATATCCTTTTTGATATTTTTTGGTACTTCTTTTCATATGTATTCGGCGTTTTCTTTTCTTTTGTAAAGACTTTTTATTATGATTTCACTGCTTTTTGTGTAAATTATTTATGTACAAATCTTATCATATTACTCTTTTTCAGCAAAGAAAATGTATGCATTTTTGAATTTCGAGGCTAACTACATTTCCTTATTTTGGAATTATAGCTATATTCGACTGAGTTAACTACAATGCTGTCGATAATGCTAAATCGTGTGATAGAGAGTTATTACACGAACTCGTATACATCTTATATATAGCGATATTATAATAATATCATAAGAAAGTATAGAATGAATCATGTTAAATCTTTTCAATATTGCGCAAATTGTGAAAAGATGCAGGTATATTTTGTTTTCCTCGTGTTTATAAAAAGACGATGGGTCTATTTAAAACAATATACGTATATATATTCGAGGAGCTTTACAAGAATATGCAATGTTTACATTCTATTGGAATATTGCTCTAATCTTTTACCTTTCTATGATGAGTCATATACTAAAATAATTAATCCTAAAAAGATTAGAAAAGTTTATATGTAAGATAAAGGATTTAAGCTACGTTAGGTTACCCACATAGCATTAGATCTCCAAAGTATGTCCTAATTTGATCAAAATAGTCCTATTATAATCCAAATGAAAAAGTTATCTATAGAAGTACCTGAGGACATGTGCATTAGCCACAAATTACACAAGATATCTGCATAACATCTGTAGAATGTTCTAGTGTGTTAGTTGATGTTTACTGAAGAACAGCAATACACTGTTTTTTTATGGTGCAATATTTATTTGATCCATTCACATATAGTAATTAGTTTTTGTTTTCATTAATTAGATATTTAACATGTATTGTTTATGTCTGAACAGTTGTTATTCAGAAAGCACAAAGAATATAAAAAGTTAGTCTATATATTATTTGTCCTATAATCCTTTATAATAACATATAATACTTAGATAAATCATTTAATATCTTAATAGTCTAATATTTACTAAATATTTTATATTTTTATAAAACGTCTTTTTTTATTTTAAGAAATAGACTATATATTGTGTGATAGTTATATATATTGTAGAACAGATGATATATCTTATTCGTTATATGCAACACAAATAAACATTGTATTACATATTGTATTACACATACAATAAACATTGTATACACATTTCTCAAATAATAATAAACATTGTATTACACATTTCTCAAATAATAATAAATTAACTTTTTTATGCACACAGATAGACGCACATATTATTATTATATTACCCAGTACATATTTTGTATATTACATTTTACAATGGTATGGGCATTTTGTTCTTGGTACTTTGGAACGTAACCGATCATTTAGCATACCAATACGTTTCGGAAAATGTAGTTTTCTCATTGGATGATAGGCTATATTTTAAATTGCATTGAAACATATGTTCAAACCGTTATGAAATTTATTTATTTCTCTGGTCCGATTGTTTTAACCGAAAAATAAGTTAACGAACAGTTTAATTATATGTCTGTCTCCGTTTATTTCGAACAAAAAATAAAGATAGGCATATGATTTAATTGTTAGTCAATTTATCTTTCAGTTGGAACAACCGGGCCTATTTCGGTATTGCAAGGATAACTTCAGGATATAAAGAATTCATCGCGATATATCTTGTGGATGTCCTTAGCACCACTTTTGATATTTGGAAGATATTTTACGGATATTAGTAGGATCACATATTGTTATGTATACATATCCTCATGACATTCACGTATCACTTCTCTGGATATTTAATGAGCGGACATAGAGACGTCCTCAGTACATCCCATGTATATATTTCGGCCTTTTACGAATGTATTCCGGATATCACTAAATCCCTTGTGATACATCTATTGGACGTACCTAGGATCAAGTTTTGCTATGTGGATAGGTAAGGTAGGTTAGGTTAGGTTAGGTTAGATTTAGTTAATAAATGTATACATTACACTAATTCTAATCAGTCTGTTTAATTCTAATAATATCGACTTTAATATACAAGGTGAAGATTTAGTAGATATTCGCGTACGTTTCAAACTTGCGCACTTTTTACATGCACATGTGGTCATGAAACACACATTTGGCCACGGAGCAAGTTCATGTCGCTATATATCGTCGATATGACAGGTTTTATAACCTAAATAGTTCTTTGCTTAGCAATTAATATTTCACTTTATGAGGCAGAACAACTTTTTTTAGTCAAATTCTTTCGTTTCTTGCAAGAACGCGTCGACTGAGCATAAATTTATCAATATTGGAGGTAAGGTTTCTAAACTGTATAATTGGCAAAATTATACCTAGTTTTATTTAAAAAAAAATGAAAAGACCTTCCTTTATTCCCATAAAAACTATCTTCAAAAATCATTTTATTTGCCAAATAGTTAGTCTTCATGTCCCATTTAATATAAAAAAAGAGAAAAAAGAAAATTTCAAATCCATAACTCCAGTAGTTTCAAAGAAAATAGCTTGTAACAAATTATTTGGCTTACAAGGTATATAATTTATGCAATCTACTCATTTAAAGAATTCATATGTCAAGATATATACTTATAAATATATAATTAACAAGAAAATATATGCACATGTATTAACATTATGATATATTTTATATGATATATGATATATTAAACGAAAAAGTTCTGATTTTTTTGCGTCTCAATTTCTTAAAGTCAATTTTCTGAAATTAACTATATAAGAGTTGATCAGTTATTAATTCCTAGTCAATTAGCCTAGTCATAATACTTACGTTCCAGCTAGCATTTGTAACATTGTGATATACATGGCACAAGTTCCTACTATCTCTTTATATTCTTCGAGAATCATTTTGATCTACTGCTTTTTTGCGATCCGTAACGTGCATGTATCAAAGCTTGCCGATTGTCAATGTTAAATAGACACGCAATTGAATTTAAGTCGAGGTTAAATTAATCGTGATTATCCTCAGCAAAGAAAAACCTGAGAGCGGCCACTGGGCCGATTACACTGGGACGCTTTTTGCGCCGAATTCCGTCGCGCCCCCTAAGAAAATGTTTGCACACTATATCCAGAGAGAAACCTGAGAGCGGCCATCAACGAAGGTTCAGAAATTTTTTTGAATTCGACACGCCCCCTGAGAAAATAGACGTCAACTACGTCGATGTCGCTCGGTAACGAAGTTTGTCTGTAATAGTTTGGTTCATATCTGAGCTACTACAGAATATAGTAAAAGTTATATATATCATCAGGAAGAATCATCAGCAAACACAATATTACATATAATGTGCATGTTAGTTGTAATTTCCTATTCAACAATACAACTGTTATATAACACAAATGTTATATAATAGTTATGAACTAAGATCTTTATCAGTTTTCTTTCAGTATGTATAACAGTCAAGATATGATAAGCAAAATAATTATTCGATAGAATTGTAAATAAGATTATCGAATTTAAAATACCGTATACAAAAAAGTCATTTTCACAATCATGAATAATGCTTTTAAGGAAATATCATAAATGATAACAATATATAAGAAAAATAATATAAAAAACTAATGCACGTTACATGTAATATTGTGTTTGCTGGAATATTTCACGCACTACGTGAATTATTTCGCGTAATTAGGAAAGGAAATTATTTGGTAACTTTGGATATAAGAAATGAATAAATTAAATGGTTTCTTTTTATTTTTATATTTTCAATTTTTTATTTTCTTTTATGTGTGTGTGTGTTTGCATGCGTGCGTGTGTATAGGTTGTTACTGTGTCATATATATATTAATCTTGGGCATTCCTCTGCCTCTTCTTCTCCATTCTCCTCTTGCTCTTCCTCTTCCTCTCCATTCTCTTCCTCTTCCTGCATCTTCGCTTCCACCTCTTCCTCTTCCTCTCCCTGTCCCTCTTCCTCTTCTTCTTCCTCTTGCTCTTCCTAAAACAGCTATTACTGCTATTTGTATAATATTTTATAACCCTTCAGCCTGTAATAAGATAATATTAAAATATAAAGTAAAGAGTTAAATAAGAAGTTACAATTGAATATAATATACTCCAGTAAACATACATGTCTAAAAGACGTCTAAAAGCTTTCTTTAAGACAATTTTTAGACTTGTATGTGTAAAAAATGTCTTAAAGAAATCTTTTAGACGTCTTTTAGACATTTATGTTTACTGACTATTGATTAGCGTCTAGGCCCAGTTCCACAACTTCTAGTTAACTTAACCTGGTTAACTTAAAGCTGGTTGTTTCACTAGACTTGACCAACTGCATTTGACATTAAGAATTAATCAGAATTAAACAATCACTATTGGCATTTAATCAGTAGTTAAAGTTACACAGAGGTTGTGGAACTGGGCTTTAGACATATATACGTAGGTAGTCTGAAAAGTTCTCGACCTGACACATACATAGCATTAGAAACTGTCAAACTATAATTGTATTGAAAAATGGCATCCTTGATATAAACCCATGTAAAATTTTATTCGATCTGTCAAGTCATTCGAGTAGTAGCATCAGTTGAAAAAGCTTTGTGCAAGATGGGTGCCGCATTTGCTAACAATTGACCAAAAATACATTCGAATGCGTATTTCTCAAGCATGTTTGGCATGTTTTAAGCAAAATAAAATGGATTTCAAGCGTCGTTTTATAACTGTTGATGAAACTTGAATCCATCATGGATGGATCATATATACCAGAGCGAAAAGAACCTTCCGGAATCACATTTTAATGATGGTATTGAATTATTGGAAAAACGTTGGAATAAATGTATTGAAGTTTTAGGAGATTATATTGAAAAACATATTTCACAGCAAAAAAAATTTTCTTTCATTGTTACGCCAAGAACTTTTCAGACTGCCCTCGTAGATTTTTATACTTACTGTTAACGTTATCGGCTCGGTCGCCGTCGTGGCCGTCGTGGCTGTGGCGAGCGTCGTGACCGTTGTGGCGGTCGTCGTCGTCATCGTATTAAGCTCGTTCTTAAATAATTCATGAAACATATTTGTTATAAAAAAAGCATTTATAATATATATATAATTAATATTTAACGGTTAAATATATTGTTGTGTCCGAGCCACAAAGTTTGTGGCGACGTCGTTGTCCGTGAGCCTTAGGCATCTGATTTTGACAATTGAGCGAGGATTGTCCTGACGACGAGAAAATCGATACGAAGATAACAAAACAGCTGAGAGAGTCTCTGGCAAGCTGTCATCGAAGACAGACACGAGAATTCAGAATTATTAAAATAGAGAATTATTCTTGTTTAAAGCGTGAGCGAGTTGTGCTGTAAATATTAAAGCTTCTTAGTCGTTACGCGGGTGTTCTTCATTTACCCGAATGCAAGCGCGAGTGTGAGAATGAGCGCAACATTTTGTCGATTTTTTCGTCGTCAGGACAATCCTCGTTCAATTGTCAAAATCAGATGCCTAAGGCTCACAGACAACGGACGTCGCCACAAACCTTGTGGCTCGGACACAACAATATATTTACCTCATTCGCCGACATCCTCGCATATGCACTGTCTAACACCTACTAAGCAACTGACATCTACTGACACCAACTAACTGGAAAACATATGCAGCACGCTAGGCACATAACTGCGGATTGTTTATGATTGCGCGTACGTGCACGCGTTTTCTGAAACAAATAAATCGTATAGGAGCACGGTATAAACAACGACAAAAAAACATACGTTATAAAAGCTATCCATGTCGAATCCAAATAATTTATGTCATGTGAATTCATGCACGAGTTACTTACATTAACACAACTTTTTTCACCACAGTTAACTTGTATAAAAGTTGTCAATAAACTTTACAAGCGTTGTTTTTATCATTCGCTTGACGATTTGAAACAAAAGAAGCGCTATAGCACTGCTGTTTAGCGACTCTGTCGCCGAGAATAGTCAATCTGCGTCGCGAGGTTCACAATAACGTTTGTTATAGCGGTGTTTTGCTATTCGTGCTTTGTGATAAGTATTTTGACCTGAGCTGCAGTCTTTTTTTCCTTCGTGAGATTAATGTTTTACAACATTTGTTTCTAAATGATCTCTCAGATCTACGTGATCTGTCTCTTTTGCAACACGTATTACGGTTTTTTGCCCAATACCATTATTAATAAATATATTTGTATACGCTTGTATTGGTGTGTATACTTCATTGTATTGGTTCATTTATTTATTCTTTTTTTTCCTTTTACGTGTTGCTTTTTTTTCCTTTTTCCATTTTTCTCTTTATTCTGTCATTTTTAGTTTCTTACTTTTTACATATTTTTTCTCACATATCTAAAATTATTTTTTGCACTGCATTGCAAATAAAAATATAAAGACTATGTTGACTCCAGAAGATAGCTTTTATAACAGGTACATGTATAAAGATTGTCAGAATAGAAAATCAACTGGAAAACGATTATTCAAATTCCCAATGCAGAAGGATGCAAGATATAATACATGGATACTTAATACAGGTAGATCTTTCTACAATAATAATTTTCTATATAGAGGAAATGCGGATAATAGTACGCATTTTTTACATTTAATTAATTGTACATTGTACAATTTGTAACGATACGACATACTTACTCCAAACTAACACTGAATATGAAGTGTTATCTGCTGTGTACTGACACTACTAAAAATTGAAATTGATATAATTTAATTAATAGTGCTTCAAATAATTAACAATATGAAATGCTGCAAATGCGTACTCTTGGACAACCTATGAGATAAGAGTACGCACACGAAGTACTAGGATACGTATTTTTTATTCTATTAATTAAATTAATGAAATTGATTAACCCTTTGCGATCGCCAGATTTCGAAAAGATCAATAAACATTAATATCTGCAAGTTGATCTAAACATTTGAATCTAGCATCGGGAGAATAGTTTTCTTTCATTATCGCTAGCCTCGTTCGCCGTGCCGCGCGCCAGATGATCATGAATGCCAGCTGCCAGCCTGGCGGCATCGACTTCTATGACGACTTGCGAATGCCGCCACTGTGGCGGCATCGACCACAAAGGGTTAAATGTCATCCTGACTTACTGCGGTTACAAATCCTCGCCGTTCTATATTTTTGCGCTTGCATTTTGATGATCTAAAACTAAAAGGAGCCGCTGAACTTCTTAGACCTAACGACGATATCGATATCGCGCGACGCATAAGCGGTACGCGAGGATGACCGGCCGGTCAAGACATATACGCTGCGGCGACTACACAGACAGACCAAAAATGCTCGCGACAACTATTGTCGGGAAATCATTAAAATTTTTTCCTCATTTAATAATTAATTAAAAATATATATGTTTATGCGTGTTTAATGATAATATGACACAAAGATGCGCTCCAGCTGATTTCTTATATAGCGACGGACCTCAGCGGCCCGTGATCGTCGCCTCGGCCGCTAAGCGCGGAACGGCGCACAGTGGGAAAAAACTCATTTTTTGGATAAAAATCTACGGATATTGCAATTTTGATTGCTTCTTGTACGTTAGAGAAAGAAGCGACGTGGTAACTGTGCGAACCTAGCACGTTGTACTTTTATTTTTTATTTTTTGGGTGTATTGTTGCAGAACTATTTTTTTTCGTTATAGAGAAACTGTAGAACTATCAAAAGCGCTATTAGAACTCTACTTGTTTTTTTCATATTGATAGTTTGACATGTTAGCTTCACAGACATGCCTTCCCGCTCCTCCACGCGCTCCTTGAACGCTTTATTTAAATTGATTATAAGGCCTTCTGAATTTTTATTTTTCATTTTCTCGCGAACAAAATTTTCTTACTTATTATACTTTTACCTAATACTAATGTGCATAAATACTTATCACTACGAGATGCAGCTAAAAATTATATTTACACGTCAGATCCTTCTCTTGTAATGCTACATTCAAGTTGAATATAAGTTTTTTCATAATTAGTTTCGCAGCCGTATAATGCTATATGCAAAATTTACAGTCCTGCAAAAGTTCGGAAGAGTCTTCTTGTATAAAAGCACAAAAACTGAATGACACAACAAAATTAAGGGTAATGACTAAATGAGTATACGAATTGAGGCGCTGGCCGAAATATCGAAGTTGTAGGCATGTCAAAACAGATCTTGTATATTTGTAAGCATACTGAAGCATTTTGTATAGGGTTGTAGGCACGTTGTTAGCACTATACAGGGTGTTAAATTTCAAACATAACAGGTGAAAAATCTCGAAAACTATGAAAGATAAAAATAAGCTAAAACATGTGTTCCATGATTTCGAAGGGGAAAGAGACTGGCATTATCAGTTTTTTATTTGGAGAGTATTTTCAAGGTCAGTTGAAGGTCAATTTAATTTTTTTTAATAGAAAGCTCAATTTTTCATTATATCTTCTTTTTCTACCAATTAATTTTAACAACTTTTGTTTGAAATATTTTTTATTTCCTTAATATTTTTTGAAATATTTAAGGAAAACTTGGTAACTTTCAACATTTAATTTATGATATCTCGGTAACAATTCGTCGAAAGAAAAAATAGTATTAGACTTTTATACTTTATTTATTATCAAGAATATATTATTATAATAGTGCCCTAACTTTTGTTAACTTATCGACCTTTGGAAATTTCAAAATTATTAAATTAACAAAAGTTAGAGCACTTATAATAATATATTCTTGAGACTAAATAAAGCAAGAAAGACTAGTACTACTTTTTCTTTCGACAAATAGCAAGATATCGTAAGTTAAATATTGAAAAAGTTATCTAGTTTTTCCTCAAATATTTCAACAAATATTAGGCAAATAAAAAAATGTCTTAGACAACAGTTGTTCAAATTAATTGGTAGAAAAAAACAGTGTAATAAAAAATAGGGGTTCCTATTTAAATTTTTCAAGTTGACTTCCAAATGACCTTGAAGATCATGGCCAAGATCAAATTCAAGGTCACCATCAAGTCCGTTATTCAATTTTCTACAACTTTTGTATTTAAAGTTTTTCATGAAAACTTAATTCTGCAAAATTATTCGGGGGGTCCGGTATTTTTAAGGCAGTCTGTATATCGATAAATTCGATATTAAATGCTCTTAAATTTTTGTCCTTATAAAAACTTAAAAATTTGCAAAGGTAATGGAGAGGAGGGAGGAGGAGGGGGTAAAATATTGCATTTTGAAACATTTGAATAGACCGGTGGAAAGAGTATAAAATACTATAAAACTTTTGTCTGAAAGACTTTTTCATATACTTCATATTTTAAGAGATATTAAATAAAAACGAAAAAGTCCGTTTTTTTCAAAGAGTTTCGATCTCTAAACATCGAGATAAGCACATAAAAGAATACATATCTAATGCTTTTTGATGCTCTATAAAATATCTAATGCCCATCAAAATCAATGAAGGACGGCCCCGACTCTTTCCTTGTCAACGCGTAACAAGGCGATCATAATCAGTGATAGCAAATTTCAGCCTAGCGGCTCCGCGGCCACACGCAATGGGCTAGAATATCTCTAAATGTAGCCAAAAGTCAATATCCGCATTGATCTAAAATAAAGTTATTTTGTATTTAGAATGTTTGAAAATAGTTATAAGAGAAATGTTATGTTGTGTTATGTTGATTGGATTGTTTTTTATCAGTCTTAATAGGATGAAATTATAAAATACATTAACACTTTTTTTCATTTTCTTTACTTTATCGTTCATATTTTAAACAATTATATATTATTTTTTGGACCTTTAGTTAACGAATATGATGAGCGAAGATCAAGAATGAAAAATATATAAAATTGGAGGAAATAAAAATAAATTATAATATATTACATTCTCTTTTATTACATTATTATAAGTATATTAATCATAACTACTCATTTCCGATTTACCATTCCCCGTAATTTCACTTTCAAGAAAGAGCATTCTAAGTTATATATGCTGTTTATGATATATATTTTAAAAAAAAGTTTTTGCTACTTTTTGCTACTTTTGTTACATAACGTAAGCAAACATATGTAAACAAGTCATCGCCTATATCTAAAGGTCCGTACTGTTACACTGCGATATTAATCAGCAAGTCAGTTGAACTAGGTTGAATCTGCTTTCACTGATCATGAGTAAGCTGTTTTGCTCAGAGTGCGACAAGGCGAGCATAAACGGGCTATCTCAATCTCGCTCAGTGCGCCAAGCGCGTGACAAAACAAAGAAAATCGAGTGGTGGGGGTAAGCGTCGACCGTGCGCCTAAGAATTTCCAGCATTACTTGTGCCTGTGTTGCGTGTCTGCTCACTAAAGGCCATTGCACGTACAAAAGTTTTAGTCGTAATCGTAAGTCCGTAAGCAAATTGACCAATCACAATCCAGCATCTCGAAATATACGAATTGTGATTGGTCAATTTGCTTACGGACTTACGGTTACGACTAAAACTTTTGTACGTGCAATGGCCTTAATGGTGAGATAAAGTCAAAGCGATTCAATTGTTATCCTTCTCTTACTCATTTATATATATATATCATTTTCACTATAGTCTGTTTTAGTAGCTGGGACATTAACCAGACTCAAATCACAGATATAAACCTCGTATCATTACCGAGACATCAAGTTAGTTGACGTCTATTTTCTCAGGGGGCGTATCAGAATAGACATATGCTTTTGCCCGGTGGCCGCTCTCAGGTTTCTCTCTGATAAAAGACGGCAGAGATACTTGTTGATTGCAGAGAGGTTTGTAGGAGGAGGAGATGTTCGCAGTTGGATTAGTCGATGATAGGTCAAGGATTTGATTGGATAGGAAAAGGTATGGTGAGTTTTGGTGAGAAGATAGGGAATTTTAATATGGAGGGATATGTTACAAGCCATTACGACCGAAAATAAAGCCAGCGGCACACGATGCTTGTTTTCGTGCTAGATTGCTTGCTGGATGAAAATACTGCGTTCTGTTTGGTGCATTTCCATCCATTTTCGGAAATGTACCAATCAAAACGCAGTATTTTCATCCAGCAAGCAATCCAGCACGAAAACAAGCATCGTGTGACGCTGGCTTAACACTTTGTAACTAGTAGTTGCCATTCTTTGCAACTCTCAACTGGGTGTTTGCAACCTATTCTGGACCAGCCTTAAGCTCTAGGTGATTATTGTTCCTGATTGATTCGTTCTTTTGGATCCATAAAAAATCTAAAAGAATACTCCAATCATAGATAATTACTACGCGCGTTGTAAGTTGCTTTTTCTGCTGCGGCCAATGTCTAGACAGGACACGTTAGTTGATAATTCATATGAGTTTCTATTCTGATATTTGTGCAGTATCATTGGCGGAATGTTTCAGGTTTGTTGTGTCTCGCATGAAATCGGATGCTCTTCATTGTGATCCCGCGCGTTGTTCGCATTCTTCGTTGAGAGACGTGCATAGCCAGGATGCCGAAGAGAAAGAATCAAGCCCTCATAGACTCCGATAGTAGCGGCAGTGCGTCGGAAAGCGGCTCGGACTTGGAAAATGTAAATAGTATAACCTTTAGCATAAGAGACGCATGACGTTCACTTTTATGTCTGTCCTGCAATTTCCAAAATATTTTCTATTCTTATTGCACGGCTTCTTTTTATTGCACGGATAATTGCGAAATCGCTTGCTGCCGCGGCTTTTTCTTCAATTACCGGCCAATCTTGTTGGAAATAACTTGGCATAACCTATGATAATATCCAATAAATGAATATGCCTTCAGTGAAAAATAATATGCAAATATGTGACGTAATATGCTGTAGCTTCATTACGTCGATGTAAAATGCGATATATAACTGCATTTTGTGAGTATATGATATAATTTTGTTAGGGATAAAATGACTCAAGACTGTTAATATTTATTTTTTAAAATGCTTTTACCATGAACAGTATACAGTTAGTTATGTTTTTTCCATCTTCACTAGGATCTATTATCATTGGCAAAGAAAAAAAAAGGAAAGTCTCAAGATGACTCTCAGTCAAATGAGGATAACAGTTCTGCCAAGAAAGATGTTAAAGACTCAGATACATCAGATTCTGATGATAACTGGAGCAATAAGGCTGGCAAAACAAAGAAAAAGAAACCACCAGCAAAAAGAAGCAAACGAAAAATGACAAAATCTAGTACAGAAGATAGTGCTAGTGAAAAAGAACCTGCTAAACAATTTTCAGAACCAGAAGAAGGTATTTAACATCTATATTTTTATGTTATAAATATGTTCTTATATATATATATATATATAAAGTTTCTTTTGCAAGTATTGCTATTATCACAATGATAAGCAATAATATAATTATTTTATTATAACAGGTGAGGTATCAGATTCTGATGCAAGTGTTTCTGACTCTAGCCAAGAAGAATTTAATGATGGTTATGATGATAAACTTATGGGAGACGCAGAAGATCAAGCTAGATTAGCTCAAATGACAGAAAAGGAACGTGAACAGGAAATTTTTAAACGAATTGAGCAACGCGAAATTATGAAAACAAGATTCGAGATTGAAAAGAAATTGAGAATGGCTAAAAAACAAGAATTGAAAAAGCAGAAGGAATCAAAAAAGAAGGAGAAAGGAATTGAGGAAAAGAAAGTAGATAGAGCACCAGATCCTAAAGAAAGAAGTAAAGATCGTAAAAAAACAATAGAAGAAAAGCAAGATAAGAAATTTCACGCAATGTCTTTACTTAAAGCCAGACGTGAAGAAAAGAAAGAACGAGGTAAATTATTTTAAAAATTATTTTTTTGACAATATTAATGCAATTTTCCTTTAATTAGAGGAAAAAGAAAAACAAAGGATAGAACAGCAGCAACAACAGTCAAAGGATATAGAGGAAGAAGAATTGGAGGATGATCATAAAGGTGGAAATAAAACAAAACTCAAAGCATCCGATATATATTCTGATGATAGTGGTTCATCGGATAGTGCGGAAGAGGAAGAAGTAACTAAACCAACATCACAACGCAGATCTTCTTCCAGTGAAAGTCGCGACTCTGATTCTGACAACGATAAAAAGTCAGTTTATTATTGTGCAAGTAATATTTTAATTATGTGATAAGTTGTATTCATAATATGGTTATATATTTCAGATCGGTTACAAGTAATAAAGCCAAACCAAAAAAACCAATATATATCAATACTAAAGAAGATTTAAATAAGATCCGATTATCCCGTCACAAAATGGAAAGATTCGTTCATTTACCATTTTTCGATAGAGTAGTACAAGGTTGTTTTGTCAGAATTGGTATTGGCAACAATAACGGCAAACCTGTCTATAGAGTAGCTGAGATAAGTGGTGTGTGTGAAACAGGTAAGATTTATCAACTTGGTGGCACGAGGACGAATAAAGGACTGAAATTGCGTCATGGAGCGCAAGAACGCGTATTCAGACTGGAATTCGTCTCGAATCAAGAATTTACGGATTCGGAATTCTTTAAGTGGAAAGAAACGTGCGCACTGCAAGGAATATCTATGCCTACTTTCGACGAAGTAGAGCAGAAATTAAAAGATATTAAAGAGGCGCTGGTATACGAGTTCAAAGAAGAGGACATAGAGAAGATAGTCCGTGAAAAAGAAAGATTTAAGCAAACTCCTTATAATTATGCAATGAAAAAAGCGCAACTCATGAGAGAACGCGACGCAGCTAATTGTAGAGGAGATGACGAGACTGCTAGTCGTCTTAATCAAGAATTGAGCGAATTAGAAGAACGCGCATCGGAACTGGACAAAATGCGTACAGCATCGATTTCTAGTATATCGTATATTAATGATCGTAACAGAAAAAGAAACGTAGAAGAGGCTGAAAAAGCTATTATGGTAATTATTAATTTTTCTTAACTGATACTTATTACCTTACTGTAGAATAACATTTCGACTGATTAATTGAAATTATTATAACAGGAAGAATTAAAAGCTAGTAAAGGTAAGAAAGTCGACGACCCATTTACTAGACGAAGCACTAAACCGAGGATGGTATACAAACCTGAAGATGAAGAGACAGTAACTGCTCCATTAAATGATAAATCGAGTCCTCATCCAGCCGGAGACTCCGTATCAACTGTTAATGATAAAGAAAACGAACAAGATTCCAAGAAAAAGCAAAGTACGGAAGATCTTTTTAACGCGCACGATTTTGACATAACAATAGATTTGGAAGTACCTATTCCAAGTAAGTTATATATCCTCTTTTTTAGATAATAAAATTGTGAAATTTTGCTTATAGATTAATAGACAAAAGAATTTGGCGCATAATGCTAACTCTATAATATATATATATATTATACAGAGATATAATATACAGGGTGTTCATTTGAAAACTTTCCAGCTAATTATTTCAAAAACTATGAAAGATATTAAAAAAAGCTAAAACAGGTATTCCACAACAGGTGATTTTGAAGGGGAAAGAGAATGGCATTATCAGTTTTTTATTTGGAGGGCATTTTCAAGGTCAGTTGAAGGTCAACTTAATTTTTTATAGAAATTAATTTTTGAATAGAAAGCCCAATTTTTTATTATATCTTCTGTTTCTATCAATTAATTTTAACAACTTTGGTCTGAAACATTTTTTTATTTGCCTAATATTTTTTAAAATATTTAAGGAAAACTTGGTAACCTTTTCAACATTTAACTTACGATATCTCGGTAACTATTCGTCGAAAGAAAAAAATAGTATTAGACTATTTACTTTATTTACTATCAAGAATATATTACTATAATAGTGCTCTAACTTTTGTTAATTTAATAATTTTGAAATTTCCAAAGGTCGATAAGTTAACAAAAGTTAGGGCACTATTATAGTAATACATTCTTGATAGTAAATAAAATAAAAAAGGCTAATACTATTTTTTCTTTCGACGAATAGTTCGCGAGATATCGTAAGTTAAATGTTGAAAAAATATCAAGTTTTCCTTAAATATTTCAAAAAATATTAGGCAAATAAAAAATGATTCAGACAAAAGTTGTTAAAATTAATTGATAGAAAAAGAAGATATAATAAAAAATTGGGCTTTCTATTTAAAAAAATTAAGTTGACCTTGAACTGACCTTGAAAATGCCCTCCAAATAAAAAACTGATAATGCCATTCTCTTTTCCTTTCGAAATTATGGAACACGTGTTTTAGCTTTTTTTAATATCTTTTATAGTTTTCAAATGAACACCCTGTATATATATTATACAGAGTGTCTGAGACAAGCTATCAACGCTTCGTGTGCACATAGAACATATTAAACTGAGCGATAGGACTTTACAAACAATTACATAAAATTTTGAGTTATTAACGAAAGAAGATTGATGAACCAGCGCACGTGATGTGATAGAGCAAATTTTATTGGCGCGATTAGATAGAAAATAACCACACGATTATTTTTTAGCAGCGATCATTATTAGATGACTGCAGTTTACATGCTGCTCACAACTTCGTTTTTCTCTGTCATTCTCTGTCATTCGATACTAATTGTTGCTAAGAGACAATTGCATAGTTAGCCATTTTCCATGGATCCGCGTTGATAGAGTTTATTTCACCATATCACATGCGCTGTCTCGTCAATTTTCCGTTGTTAATAGCTCAAAATTTTATGTGGTTCACAAAATAGTAGCAATCTTATTGCTTAATTTAATGTGTTGTATATACACATAAGTACAGTTTATGTCAGACTATCTGTATAGTGAAAATAAATTATATTGATATATAACTTTCTTTTTTAGGTAATCCTGTTAGTGTCCTACCAAAACCTATTAACAACATCAAGGACACAGGACCTCGCCGATCGCTAAATCTAGAAGATTACAAAAAGAAACGTGGTCTTATCTAACATTTCATATGCTTTAGATATTGCGAGAAGATACGATAAGGTTAAATTGCCAAGATTGTCATGTAGTAATGGATGATATCACTTTGTTTGCTGAATTCCCCGGTTAACAACAAGAATGAAGATATGTTCTTGTAACGATTGACTGAGAAGCTAAATTATTTATAACATATTTGTAGTTATATTACTACTATTGCTATTGCTACTATTATTACTACTATTATTATTATTATTATTATTATTATTATTATTAATGACGACTCCATCTTGCTGTATTTAACACGTTGAGCATATGAGATTGATGGTAGGCTAATTGGTGATGGGGTGATTGGTATGTTAGTTTTGCAGATACAGATTTAGCTAATATGTATTGTGATTACATAATAAATAAAGACATGTTATCGAAATTAATAAATATCTAATGATTCTAAAAATATCTTAATTTGATATCAGCTAACTTTCATATTCTTATGTAGAGATTCTTATATATTGAATAATATCCACTGTTAGCATTCGTTTATCATAACATTCAACGTGTTAAATAGTATGATGGTTCCAACTAAAGTTAAACTGTTGTTCCTATTGATATTTCGGATAATGAAATTGCATGATTGTCGGAACATATGAGTAAGTAACAATGTCAAAGCTACTTTCAAATAGTACTTAAGATGATGCATATTACCATTACTAGATATCGAAACAAGTATGACGTTCTATTTTGTCAACCAATACTGTAGTACGATCATACATGTCATATTCGAATGAGAGAAAAAAGAAATATGGAGAGAGACATGTTTATATTTAATAATGAAGATCATTAACTAAATGATTAGGAAATTTAGGAATAATATTTAAAATTAATTACAACTAACGAATTAATTACAAACTATCATTTTATTACAAATTAATTACAATTATAACAAAAGATTATTTTTTGTGTAATATATAATAGAATATAAGAAAAAAACTTTTACTAAAAAGTTATTTGTTCTTACATCTTAAAAAGGAATGTGAAAATGCATGTATAACACATAGCTAATAATATTATACTACTTTGAATATTTATATATAGTTTTAATCATTTATATTTGCACACATATATATTCAATAAGTAATTTTGCTTATAAATTTTGTTGATGTACAGTATATTGTCATTTTTGTCATTGTCAACATCATAATTTACTGCCAATACAATTTCAGAACATTTTATGATATAAAATTAATCATACATGATTATTTTAATGTTTATTATAAATTTGACTATATATTTTTATTGTTTGTAGTTTTAAGTCTTTTACGAAGAGTAAAATCAATTTTGACTGTACTTTATATCATACAAACAAATAATAGTTTGTAATATTCCGATGAAAAAACAATTGACATTGCTTATACTTTTTAATTTTAATTAAAAAATATGTCCTGTAAAAGTCATCTTTGGGGAGACCTAGATATTACCTAATTTCTTACGAATTTAATTTTGTCGAAAATTATTATTTCCAGTATAATAAATATATTGCCATTTTAAAATCAGGATATACGAAGTCTGCATACGAAATAATATATATTTACGAACATTATATGTAAGAAAAGCATATGCTAAGTGGTAATTGTTTTATTTTATCACTGTAAAGAAGATACTTTCATTATTTGTCAAAATTATATATGTATATACAGGGTATCTAGGATTTTTGAAAACAAAAAATTGTGAAGATTAATCAGATCAAACTGAGAAGTATATATCATTTTGCAAAAATCGCAATAGTTATTAAGTTATTATATATGATTGATTAATTAATGATTGAAAATTTAGAGGTTCTTTTAATTGATAACTTGAAAATTTGCGTAATTATTTGCAAAATGGTAAAGGACTTTTTTTTGTTCAGAATTACCTAATCTACAATTATATGATGGCTATTGTATCTAGCAATAGATATGAATATATTGAACTTTGAATCCTGAATGTTAAACCTGTCGCTAGGTATTTGACTCTTCCTCTCAATTTGATCCGATTAATCTTCATAATTATTTGTTTCCAAAAGATCCGATATACAGGATATCCTATATACATATATATATATATATATATATGCAGTTTTGACTATATATTTTGAATACACACACGTGTGTGTGTATGCTGTGGGTGTATGGATGTAGGTATATATGTATGTATATGTATATATGCGTGTATACATACGTACATATATAGACGTGCGCAGTACTTAATCTGGATAAGAAGCTTTCAGTATCATTATATGCTTGTTTGTTATTTTTCTGACTGAGAAACTTTTTTAATAAAACTGTAATGATGTAAGCAACGACCGATATTTAGTGATGGTAGGAAGCAATCTATCTTTTGTATAATATATTAATTATATGAAATATTTGAAGTAAACAGTATATCGAGTGCTAAGATGATAGGCACGTAACGTTTGTAATACTCGGAAGTAACATGAAACGAATAAGATTATGAAATAGATTAAATTCTTAGGAATCATTTTTAGAAATGTGTATAAGATGCGTATATAAACAGGACTTATATATAATATATTTGAAATGCATATGTATTAATAATTTCTTAACATATTGTCAATTGATCATAATGTAACTTGTGTTTTATTAACTGAGCATTGTTGATAATTTACACATTATCTTATGTTTTAAAAAGAATGAACACACGGCCGGAAATAAGGACATTGTCTACTTGGATGAAAATCACTGGTCAATAATGTGTGTTAAATATTGTGTGTTAAATGTTTTTTATCGCGTTATTATAATCTTACAATTAATTTTTATTTTTATAATATATTTCTTTATTTAGTTAGTTTATTGAAACATTTATAAATTTTTGTCAAATATATTGTTGCTGCAGATTATGAAAAGATCTATTGTTTATGTAAGAAATTAATTTTTTACATAATACGTCTAATGCTCTTACGCGTATAAAAGATGCTATAATTATGTAAACTATAATTATTAACAGTATTAAGAAAATATATATACATGCCTAGAATTACTTTACCTCCATATTCTTCATCACCATTAGATACCAATGTAGTAAATATATCGCCGAATTTTTTTATGAATAATAAGTTAAAGATTTTTTTAGGCAGCAAAATATTTTATTAAAAAAAAAATTGTATAGTTGCTCGTTATATTATGACTCATATGTTTTTGCATCCATAATTAGACTTAACATTAAGTATAAGAACGCGATATTTGTCTTTTTGTTCCAGGACATAAGCAGGTTTGATTTTTCGATTCTGTGACACTCTTGATTCTGTGTTATCGGTTGAGTAACTTGATCGGAAACGCCGGGCAACGGTGTTTTGGAATATTCTGTTAAGACTCGATGCGCGCAGTCGCGATGCGAAAGATTGTCGTACGCCGCTGCCCATATAAGGCAATTTCCCCACGACCCTGGCGACGATTGGACTATACTACCGGCATGTCCGCGTCAATGACTAATTCCTCCCGAATTGCGTGTTTCATGGTTCTATGAATCGATTTTGCGTAAATGCCAGGTTGGTGATCGATCTTTATTGTATCTTTCACACTACTTGCGTAGCGTTCTCGCTTGTTGCAACATGGACGAATCAATGCTAACAACATATGACGATATTACCATATTACTTGTAATATTCGTACAATGCGAGTATTGCGCGCACGTATTATTCGTTCATTCATTTATTCGTTCGTTCATCCATCCATCTATCCATCCATTCATCCATCCGTTTATCCATCCATTCATCCATTCATCTGTTCATCCAGCCATCTATTCATCCATCCATCCATCTATCCGGCCATTTATTCAACCATCCACTGTCTATATGTACATCTTAATATCAGTAAAGTTATTTTGAAAATGTCGAATGTCGAGTTTGCCGTTGGATCAGCGAATTTTACGCATTCACGCGTGCATTGCAGAACAACGCACGCAGCCGGCGCGGGACCGCGATTTTTGACGAAGCGCGACGGGATGCAGACGTGCTCCAATCAGCACAAGCCGTCGTACGGTGCTGCGCGCGCAGGCGTAGGGATACAGGGTTCGCGGGGAGAAAGAAAGATAGAGCCGGCTAGCCGCAAGAGAGGAGCCTCCCTTCTCGTTTGTCCGTAAGCTAGCCGCGCGACCCTTTCGACTGGACATTGCGCTGCTATCCAGTTCCATCACATCAGGATATTACGGGAAAGTGTTGGTTAAAGTGCTTGTTCACGTGATTCTGCTCACCGGCTACACGGCTTCGTACGAAAAATGGTAAATATTCGACGAATCGTATACGTATAAATGCTGTGTCTTGAGCATGAGTTCGCGAACGCACACGACGAACTGCATCACGTCGCACCACAGCTCGAACGACGACGGGCGAGGCCACCCGGCATCCGTTGACTTTTTTGTGGTTATGGCTGTGAGCAGACGCGTCGGTCGCCATTTCTGTCTAAGGTCTGACTTATGAGAGAAAATATATCTCGTCATCTAGTATAGACATTTCGAGTGCGATCGAGTATGCTGATCGTGCTGTGACCTCCGCGTCGTAGATATGTTCCGTTCTTGACGACTGGCCACGTATCATGTTCGTTCGTTCAGCGCGTTCGTTCTATCCTTCCGATCGACTCAAAATAGGGACGATGATGATAGTGATGATGACGATGACGATGATGATGATGGTTGACTATTGTTACTATTATTATTATTTTATTACTATACTACCACCATTACCACTATTACTGTTACCATTACTATTATTATTGCTACTATTATTAATTATGTGAGCACGTAATCATTGTAGATCCAAGAAACGTATGATTCATATTTACTTCAGAGAGTCGGCCGACTAACCAACTGATATCTGTAACGGCGGAAAATCACGGTGTGATCATACGCAACATGACATAAGGTCGTGCTTTTGTATATCCGGGCGATTACATTTTCACATTCTACACTATCTCTCGCTGTACCGCTTTCTTCTTGTTTCCCTTTTATTGTCTTCTGTCCGATTTGAGTGGTGCGGCAGATTGTAACCGGTGCGAATGCGTACAGTTGAATATTTCTTGACACTATGACCATAAAAATACTTGTTTCGGTATTCCTCGTCATATAAATAAATTGCTTCTTGTAAATATTAACTAAATTTAACCAACTCGAGAATTTGTCACTTTTATCTATTTCTGGTACTTTCTATAGATTCTAGTAGTACATATAATATTTCCTATACGAAAGAAGACACGATCACATAAATTCCAATTCTAATACTTGTTGAATGTTCACGAATTCACGTTTGTCGCATCGAAATTGCATGGTCGAATATTCATAGCAGTGTAATGTTCGAACGTCGCGATGAACGTTTCGATAACACTCACGGACGAAAAAGGTAACGGCTCGCCGCAAAGGAACGTTGATGACTCGATTCATCGTTCGTAACCGTAACGTCTGTGATGCCGCGTTTACACGAGAGCCTGTTGCAGGCAAACGAGTAGCGAATCGAGCGGCAACGTATTTAATCGCATCTTTTCTGTTATCTGTTGCTGAAAAAAGCTTGCTCGCGGCACGCCCGAGTTCATTGTATCTAGTATATCGTCTGCGTCAAGCTCAAGTTATGAATTACGGTATATCATGTCTTTTAACAGTGATTTGACAGCAGTGTCTCTTATTTTATTTCTTTTTAGAATAATGAAACGTTTCTGAGAGGATCAGTCAAGAATTTGACATTTTAATTTTTATCCAATTTTATTCTTTATTACTATTTTCTCACCGGTCATTTCATCATTTTGAATCGTAATTTTGCTAGATACTTCATACTACGATCGAAGAAACTAAAAATAGTTGTTTTGATCTGCAGATTGGTAGATTTTGCTCTTCGCGCGAAAAAGAAGCGTATTTATTTTATTTTAGCCGATGTTTGAAAAATCATTCGCTATTGTCAATTATTTTTAATTCGAATACTTTTGGTTCTGTCTTATTAAGACCGTCAGATTAACGTCAACGACACTCGGCACATTATCTGACGAATTAATTCATGAAGTATATTTGCGATTGACTCGACTGATCGATTATATCAGTTTTTATGCCGTTTCATTGACATTGAGATGAAACAATTTTTTTCTTAACTAATAATGTCGTCATATTTATATTGAAAATTGAGAGAAAGAAAAGAAAACAAAGAAAATCGCAAAAATCAATTCGTAATCAATAAAAATCTACAACCTATTAGATTCGAACTGGACGATCTTACGTTATCACGACTTGAGTTAAAATCATTGAATTGATACTCGGATATTTGGGTACTGAATATCCAAGATTAAATCAAGTTGCTATTGATTTCTATCATCTATTTTCATCCCTACGTGATCGAATAATAGAGCATGTCTCTTATTACTGCAATTAGTATTACTGCTTATTGCTTCAAATTACATTGCAATCTATAAAAATCTTGGGAAACATGTGAGCGTATCGAGTTCTGGACTGATTCTTCTACATATTGATTGTTTTACATTTGTTCTCTCTTCAAAACTGTAATACATGCTATCTTTCTTGTAGATTCTCTATAATTAAACAAGAGTTTTGATATGCTAATAAAGAATGTTGATTATATCTTACAGAAAATATATTGAAAAAAATACTATTTTTATTGGTAGCGAATTAGGTAACTTATTTTATTGTTAATAAAATACAACTGGACATTAACTTTCGAGGAAATTATATTTTTTTACGTGCGCAATTGTAATATGTGTTATAGCAGAATGTAACTTATTTATCCGTTCAGAGTTTCGTTGACAAATTCTATGAGATAAAAGAAAAAAACGATTCGAGTGTAAAAATTGGTACGCGACTGATTTAAGACGATGAGAAGTCCGTATGAAGCTGCAAAATAAATACAAGCTAATGAGCGAATGATTCAATATGATGTCAAACAAAGTTTCCAATTCAATATCGTGAAAAAGTTGCTGTCCTGCAGTGATAGCTACGGCTATGTTGTTTTATCGGAACCATTTACGAATACATTTGTGCTGATACAAGATCGTGATTCAAACTGAACAATCACTATTGCATCCAAATTATCCAATAGTTTCGGTAAAAGTGATGTTTACGGAACCCACTTCGATGGCCTTGATTTTCAAATATATTATAGAAGTTACCTTCCTGAGTAGTAAAAAGGTTTTAACTGTCGTTCGTTGTTTATTTAAAAGTTATTAATAGAGTAGTTTTATAAAAGAAGCATACTTTTTCGCAAAAAAATGTACATTAAAAATGGTAAACAGTACACGAATATGCGCGGGGGAAGAATATCCGCTCCACTCTACTTCCTGCATTTAAAAAAAATCTAATATCTAACCTAACCCATCTTGGTTCATGCGGTTTATATATCTTTATACATGATTGGACTTTATGAAAAAACCGTATTAAAGAACTGTATTAAATATCTCATTGAAAAACTATGTACACAAAGATATATAAGATGAGTTAGATTAGGTTAGACTTGTTCAGTGGAAGGGGACGCAAAGGGAAAGGCGGAGGTCTTCCCCCGCGTATATACATGTACTGCTTATCATTTTTATACGTATATACGTGTATTATTTACTTTTTTTAATGTATATTTACGGAAAAGTATGCTTTTTTATGAAACTTTTTTGTTAATAACTTTTTAATAAACAATAAGCGATGATTAAAACCTTTCGAAAGCTACTCAGAAGAGTGACTTCCATAATATATCTCTAAGATTAAGATCATCGAAAGTGGTTTTTCTAAACATCATCTTTATCATAGTTTCTATTCGTGCGATTAAATGTAACTTTAACATTGAAATACGTTCCACAGCAAGATGTGACATAACATGTTTTCGTTAACGTTTCATCTTCTATGGGAAATTTATGAATAATTGTGTGATGTATCGAATGACATATGATGTAAAACGTTCTTAAAAGTCATATATAACAAAGACAATATCTGTAATATTGTTGTTATTTCTTCCAATAATTAACAATCTCGATAAATATGTAAGTACCATGAATATGTAAGGGTATGATTGAAAGTTCCTAATACTCTTAAGTATAATAAATGATCGATGTTAATAGCAGTTAGTGTGTACAAAAGAAAATGGTGTTCATTGTTACGAAGAGAAGAAACAGCCAAATATGAGTTTTGTGTCGGCATTATATAAAAATTTTACAATTCTTTTCTATTACGATATTTCGAGAATAAGTCGTTGTGCGGTAAAAAAAACAACTAGCAGCAACTGTAATTCTAGATAATATTGTAAAATTTGTAGTAACATGCGAAGAACTTTCAAGTTTTATCTTCATTAGCCTTTCACTGCTCGCATAAATTATTTGGACTGAGTGAGTATACATGTATTCTCGGTAACAAGGAGAGCCACGATTCTTCACAAAACTGCCTCTTCTTTCCGAACCACTATCTTTAGTATCTTTTCTCTTCGGCACGCTTCGAGGATGACAGTGAACCAGTAGTAGAGCGGTACATCGCGGTGTGCTGGTAAAGAGAGAAAGGGAGGGAGGAGAGATTCAATGAGCCTGTAAGGAGGTCGGTTATTTTCTTGCAGGCCAGCGACTCGAAGTTCACTGACGTCTACTTGTAAACGTGGCGACCGGTTGATTAACCTCTCTTATGACATTCTTTCTCGAAAAGTATTGTGTTTTTGTTACGTCTCGCCGTTCCAAGTAGTGTCACCGAAACTCAGAAAAGTAAAATTCCGATCAAAGTTCAGAAATCAAAGTATCTTATCATATTTCCTCATTTTGATTATGTTATCTACGTCTTATTCCTTTCTTCCCTTCTGCAAATGTTAGTATATATATATCTATTTTGTCCGAAATGCAGTTAAAACGAACGGAACTATCATTTAAGGTGTCTTGTCGAATGATGTTACATTAGGTCAATGAATCATCTTCCGTTTGACCTTGTATGCCGTGCGTGCGAGAGAAGTACAACACGCCCTAGAAAAGGGAGACTTCGACATCATCCCTCTAACCGGCATCCCCTGTCGCCGTTCGCTGTCAGGATATCGACCCAGGAGTTGCATCCTCCGCTTTGCGTTTACTGGCCGTTTTCCAACCGACGCGCTTCTCGTAGGATCCCTTCGCGCCCCGTCATGTCCGTCGATCCTTCCGTTCTCTAGAGCGAGTAGCTTTATAGATGATACATCGGTATTAATATCAGTCGCATGGGCTCGTTTATTCGCAATCTCATTGTGTTGCTGTGGATCTACGTTGTATGAATTTTGGTTTATTGGGTTCTGTAAAATTCGTGCTGGTGCAATGCTCTGTCATCTTACGGCAGACACGATTTAACGAAGTCGAATATTGCAATAATGTTCGGACTGCCTCGGCAAACGTGCACAAATAACACTTGTAATGGTACTTGGAAATCGTTGCCTTCATATATAATTGAGAACTTTGGTTTTTATTCGTGTTATCCGCGTGACGAACGAAAAATAATTGAATACAGATTATGTATGAATTAAAATCATTCATATATTGATGTCATAATTTTCGTCAAATTTAAACGTCGTTCGTATACGTAATTATATATCAGTCTGAATATTTATCCTTCAAATGTCAACTTTGTTTTTATGTGTTTATCGGAAAGTGGAAAGAATAATTTTCAATCTAATGCGCGGAGTTAGATCTATAATACTATGAAATAGATTGAGACTGAAATTCGAAGATCTCTAAATAATTTGACATTAGATATTTCGATTTTTTCCGTTCGATATGTCGATTTGTAATATCCCATCTGTTGTATTTCACAAATTTCTGTGGAACGTATAAACGAGAGGAAGAAGAAGAGGGCTATCGTGTCGACTTTGTAGTGCACGGCACGTGTCCGATGTCCAGGGTATAACTTTAGAAGTGGATCGTCGGATCTCTTTTAGCATCGGGGTTCGCGCGTGGGAAGAATTTATTTCGGTAGTGTCGTCCCCCACGTTTGTCTGCGAAATAAGCTTAAACGGCCCGACTGACAGCACGAGAGAGTGTATGATGCCGATTGCCGAACGCCGCCAACATATCGTATCGTTACAAGAGAGAACCTGTCTATGCCAATCAACATGGCCGGTTGTAGCTTAACATCCGGCCGCAACGTGCTTCTCGCACAACAACCGCTAACTATGTTGAGATGAATAAAATTTTTTCGTACATTTGTCTTTCGATGTCAAGATATTGAGAAGAAAAAATATAAATTGAATAAATTTCTATAAACTCTATTCAACTCATTGTATTCAACTCATGGTAGTGAAAACGAGTTTAAATTTGAAGAAAAAAAGAGCGTCAAATTTTATGGTAATTTTCTAATTAATTTTCTAAGTAGAAAAAAACGAGTCTCGAAATTCATATAATAACGACTATATTCATATGTTAAGTAGCTTTTTAAAAACGCATTGAGTCATCTTTATTACTTATATTACTTTTATCGTGACCTGTAATAATGTTTGTTGATATTTTATTTAGGCATCCGGAGTGACAGTCGCAGACGTTTGCAAGACAACGTACGAGGAGATTAAGAAAGACAAAAAGCATCGATATGTGATCTTTTACATCAAAGATGAAAGGCAGATAGACGTCGAAGTCATCGGACCTCGCGACGCGGCTTATGACGCTTTCCTTGAGGATTTGCAAAAAGGCGGGAGTGGGGAGTGTCGCTATGGCTTGTTCGACTTCGAATATACTCATCAGTGTCAGGGTACTTCCGAGGTAAATATTCAATCGTTTCACAATATATTATTTTCTGTATCAAATCTTTAATATATTTTTATTCTATTATGAGGAAATATAATTTCTGGATTTAAGAAAAAACGATTTTGTTCTCCTTAATAGGCATCCAAGAAACAAAAATTGTTCTTGATGTCGTGGTGTCCTGATACGGCCAAAGTTAAGAAGAAGATGTTGTACTCGAGTTCTTTTGATGCTCTGAAAAAGTCGCTGGTTGGTGTGCAAAAATACATACAAGCAACGGATCTCTCGGAGGCTTCTGAGGAAGCTGTTGAGGAAAAGCTTCGAGCCACCGACAGGAATTAGAAGTATTCCAGCGAATCCAAATTACTATTACGAGATAAGAAAAAGAAAAAAAACAATTGAAATACAATACGCGGATTAACTTCTCAGACAAAAAGTAATGCTCTATACTGTCGTTGCATCGAGAGTTCACGTTTTTACACATTTTTCACTTTTAAATGAGACCGATTATCAAGTATTTTGCGCTATATACGTTAGTCATCATGGGAGCGTAAGCATTAGCAAAAGTGAATAGGAATAAAGAGAAAGAAAAAAAGATAACAAAGGGAAAAGGAATATCCCTTTTCATACCACGGACGTTGTGTGAATCTGTCTGATATATAATATTATATGATTATAATTATAAGGTAAATATATACACAAGAATACAAAATTTACTACCGGTCCAACAATAAGAACGCGATTATTACATTTTTCTCACAGGCTGTACAATGTTTAAATTAAATTCATTTCATTATAAATAAATCTTCTGACAATGTCCTATCAGTGAAACCTGTTCCCCTGGTATCTTTGTATATTTTACGATTTATTTATGAACAAAAAATTGACTATGAAAGATGTATGGTAAGATTGAATCAGAGTTGATAAGAAGTACATTGCGTCCGATAATTTAGATTTCAACTTTTCGTGAAATATGCTGAAATAAAATCCTGCATGAAATTCTCTTAATTGATAATACAACAAACTGATAAATTTTCCATATAGCAATAAAAAATTAGATCCTTTTCTTAATTATGCAAATTTTAATTGAATAAATCAATTTATAAATGTTCAAAATTTGAATATATATTTTCTTTTATTTTTATCAAATTATAAATAATACTATAGATAGTCGTAATTAATTTTCAAGGTAAAATGATACGATGCTAATACGTCAACGCACAAAAAGTAAATAGAAACTATATTACAGGTATTAATGCACACATGCTCGTACGCGCGCGCGTGCACACACATTTCATGTGTTATATAATAATTAGTATATATTTTCTGGCTACTAGCTTAGAATACAATAGGAGAATATTCTAGTAAATCCAAATTATTATAAGATAAGAAAAAGAAACAATTGAGATATAATACATAGATTATAATTTCTTAAATCTTCGCTTTATTTTTAAATGAAAATATTCTTATTTGTTTATATTTGTTCTTCAGTGGTTTACAAGTATTAAACAATAAACAAAAGTGAGTAAATATAAAAGTGATGTTCAGATAAAAACATACATATATAATATTTAATTTTTACATAAATCTTGAGTCGCAATCGTGATGGTATTTATGTGTATCTCCCATCGGATGAGATTATTCAGATAGTATGTTGGTAATAACTATGAAGTAAGCCTTTAAGCGATAAATTGGATTATTGGATGGGTTGCATGACTTTCATTATATTTAAATAGTAGTTTATAAATTTAATTATTCAGTGGTATGAAATAATATTTACAAAAATAAAATAGTACATAGTTGATATTTATAAATGGATATATAAATTTTGAGTAAACAGTATGGGTCGATTTTGCGAATCTAATTTGTGCATATGCACATTCATATTTAAAATATACTATATACGTAGATATAATTTAAGATTATTTTATTATCGGAATGTTTCGGTTACGTAATGTCATCTGCTAAAATTGATGCAAATCATAGATTATTATGGACAATGGCGTGGATCGTATAATGCATATATGTAAAAAATTTATCTTAAGTCAAATGTGGTGATGGACGTGCAGGTAACTTAATGAAGATAATAGTTCTTAATGAATATCCCAGATTAGTAAACTATTTTCAAGAGCCCCACTAAAATATTACCATGAAACAATACATCATTTCGTTCATTGACATATAATGAAAAATATAAAATTAAAATAAATAATTTGATGTATTATGTGTTTGATGTATTTTAACATATTTTAATAATACAAGAGCTTATAGACGATATAGATATCTGGATATAATTCTAATAGAAAACAAAGTTACTTGAAGAAACGCGATATAAAATTATTAGATAAAAAATTAAAACTAACAATAAAATTATCATGTACCTCTTAATGAATAATATAAGAATAATTACAAAAAAAGAGGATATCTGACAAAAATGAACATTTGCATAAGATTTAATAGCGCACACGTGAATAGTAAAATATAAATATTAATATTTATCAATATCTATAATTAAATATTATATAGCAGCTCAGCATCTTGTGTGTTTAGATTATTATTCCGATTTTTATATGTATAAAATTAAAATTACTTATGGAGGTTTAATGAATAAATAATTATTGATAGAATATTATTTTAACGACATTTAATATTATATAATTTTTTGATACATAATTTTTAACGTGTGATATCACGAATATAATTTCATAACTTCATATCAGGTGTAGTAAAAAGAAATCCATTATTTTTGCATGAAATTGAAAACTTTAATTACCATAGTTAGAATGATCCGATTTAGGTCAAATATGCGCCGTTTTGTTCGATAACTTGTTGCCATTTTGAAGGTAATTTCATTATGCCTCTCTCATAGAAGCCTTCGTCCCTATTGGCAAAAAATTGAGACGGTCGATTTTCACAAGCCTCTCTTGAATCGAATTTTTCACCAGCAAAATTGTTCGCCATGGACAGGAACAGATGGTAGTCACTTGGTGCCAGGTCCGGACTATAAGGTGGATGCATAAGAACCTCCCAACCAAGCTCCCGGAGCTTCTGGCGAGTCATTATCGATGTATGTGGCCTGGCGTTGTCCTGATGGAACACAATTCCTCTCCTATTGGCCAAAGCTGGCCGCTTCTGGGCGATTGCTTCCTTCAGACGGTCCAATTGTTGACAGTACAGTTCCGAGTTTTGTCGTAGGGGAGCAACTCATAGTAGATAATTCCCTGCCAATCCCACCAAACACACAGCAAAACCTTCCTGGCCGTCAATCCTGGCTTGGCCACCGTTTCCGCCGGCTCACCGCGATTCGATCACGACCGTTTTCGCTTGACGTTGTCGTAAGTGATCCACTTTTCATCACCAGTGACCAACCGCTTCAGAAATGGGTCGATTTTGTTGCGATTCAACAGCGATTCGCAGATGGAAATTCGGTCCATGAGGTTTTTTTTCGTTAACTCGTGTGGCACCCATACATCGAGCTTCTTTTTGTATCCAGCCTTATTCAAATGGTTCCAAACGGTTTTTTGTGCAATCTTTAGCTCTTGGGCAATCGAAACAGTGTTTACATGACGGTCGGACTCGACAATGTCCATGATTTTATCGATATTTTCGACAATTGGCTTTCCAGTGCGTGGTGCATCTTTGACATTGAAATTACCGGAACGGAATCGACGAAACCAAAATTGCGCGTGATTGGCTGTTACAGTATCAGGACCATAAACACTATTCACATTTTCAGCCGCCTGGCTTGCGTTTTCGCCTTTATCGAAGAAAAACTGTAAAATATAGCGTATTTTCTCTTTGCTAGTGTCCATCTTTGACGCGCGCTCAAACAAAACTGAGTCAACTAATCACAAAACTGTCATAAAAGTTTTTTTAGTACGAAATCTCATCTTTCTAACGCCATTTAGTGGAACCTGATCGGACTTACACAACGCGAGATACAGATAACTAAAGCCATCTATTGGAAAAATAATGGATTTCTTTTTACTACACCTAATATTTTTAAAACATTTTTACAATATTTGGAAAAAATATTTAATATATCTTTGACAATTTTTATAAGTTTTAAGTGAAAACGTTCGAAATGAAATCAATATCCAGATGTTGATCTTCACTTACTGGAAATATTATTCGTTATTTAAAAAATTAACATTTTTAAAAATTAGATTCATGATTTATTTGTAAGTAACGACACTTTGTAGTAAAGTTGAGTGGGATATAGTTCCTATATTTCTTTATATTAAGCTGTCCCACACAAGATGCAAATCAAAACTTAGCAATCAAAATAACTGATTAAATTTGTAAACTACTCAGCAAACACTGAATGTAACTATTATATAACAGAAATAACATATAACTGCTGTTATACATTTTCTTTTAAACACATTGAGCTTTTAATTTCTTTTTATAACTGCGATATGATTATATCAGTTAATAATATGATTATAACAGCAATATAACAATTATAAGATATATAACAAATGTAATCTTTGTATTGTTTATGTTATGTAATGTTTTTATATGCAGATATAGGATTATCCTTTAGATGGCATCTGTTTTTTGTGTGTAGAATAAGATGCGCTAACATCTTGTTGCGCCCATGTTTTGGAGATGAATTAATTTTTATTGATAATCCTGATATTAATAAGGCAATCAGACAATTTGGATTCTGGATAAACGAATAGCGTGTTCCTCGTAACAATAAGTTAATGGAGGGAAACAAGAGAGTCGTACACGAGCCTCTGAGCTAGGTTGACGTGGCATATTGAAGCATTGAGATTGCAATTGTAAGATAAAAGTTTTGTAAGTAGCTTTTCATTCGACACTTCGTTTTTTATAAAAAAGTGTACTCGCTTTAGTCCTGGATGCGAGCTTGAGCGAGTGAGCACAATATACGTGAGCACAATATATGTATATAGAGTGATTCAGAACAACTTGCTGTCCTTAAAATTGTGTAAAACACAGGACATGTCCTTGAATGAATTTTAAGAAAATTTTTCCTCTTGCAAAATGTTATCTGAAGCTTAATTTTTGAGTTATAAAGGTAAGTAGTTTGTTTATTACACAGATCGGATATATATGGTAGGCAGAAACGGCACAATTCATCAATATATGTTTCCTTCACAAATGTGTATGATAGCATAGCAAAATGCCATAGTCGATGATAACGTTGTCCAGCATGAATATGATTGTAATAGCGAATAAAGTATTTTAAATTATTAGATTATTAGGTCGTTAAATATGTAATATCCGATTTCCTTAGATACTAACAAGCAAACGGTCGGAACTGTTCCTCACCGATTTTGATGGGCTTTGGTTATGATGATTGATGATTTTGATGGGCTTATGTCGTAGAGCAATAAAAACTATTAAAGGGTTATACCTAGTCAGTAGGTTAAAAATATCGATTTTTAGATTTCTCCATATATTAGGTGTACAAATGAATAATCCAATTTTTTCAGCTACATTCAAATGTTACGTCTTAGAGGAGGAGCGCAACCTTTTCGTTCGCGAGTAAAGCGAACCTCGTTCGTACACGCGTGTCAGTGAACGGGTCAGGGACCCGACGGGTCCCTTTACTCGGACACCGACGTACGACGAGCGGTCCGTTTTTCGGTCAGGGACGCGAATCCCTTTACCGGGGATAGGACCATGAGTTGACTGTTGGAAGGGTGGGTGTGATTTTGAAATTAATTGGTGATAATAACTATTAACAGATTTATTGAAATAAAGATGACAAAATGATATTGCAGTACGGTTTGAATTAGCAAATTTGATAATAACGGCGCGATTTGGATTTTTACAGATTTATTAAGATAAATACATTTAGACGAATGAGTATATGTATATGTGTATGAGTGTATGAAATGGAAAAAGAAAGGGATGGGAAAGAGAACGAATATGAATAGGAAGTTAATCAGGTGAAGAGGAACGAGAGAGGTTTGGCGAATTTAGAGGAGTGGACAGTTCGAAAAAAGAAACAGGAGAATAAGATATTAGACGGGTGGAAGGAGTGGATGCACGTGGGGGAGAAGAGGTAGGAGTATCAGGGGATAAAATTTGAGAGAATAGGAAAGGAGGTAGGATTGTCGGGTTTGGATGGAAATCTATATCTAATCCGATGCTAATTATGTTTCTGATATACGGTAACTGTTGATCAAAATTGTATGGGTCTCTTATCTCGTCAAAGAGGTGGAGGACCCGATGGATGGTTACGCGTGAATGATAGTGGCCCACTAAAACCGGATTTCAAAACAAGGGTGGAATAAATAAAATAGAAGTAGGGAAAATAAAGTAAAGAAAATGAAACTTACTATTGATTCAGGATGAGTTGACACAAGCAGAAGTGAGAATGGCGCAAATCTGCGTAGGTATTCTCGTTTCCAATATTCGTATTCCGATTGAGGCACCAAATAGTCGTTCACTTATATAAAGAGGAAGCCCGCACTTTTTCCAAAATCCGAATGCTTGAATATTTGAATGAATTAGAGTTATGAAGATTTGAATCTGAGTCCTAATGCTCAAGATCTGAATATCCGAGTTCTGAATATCTGCGTGAGAGTGCGAGTCTCAGCTTTTTCGTTTCCGTGTTCTTCTGTTCGCGGAGGCGGATTACCGCGGTTTTTATATCAATGATCGAAGGCAGAAGCTATCAGGGTGGGTAGAGAGATGGCCCTTTTAGGGAGGGGTGAAGCCCTAAGGAGAACCCAATGAAGTTAAAAATTTTGTTACTAATTTTTATTATTGGTCCTGGTTGACAGTAGTGGGAAAAAGTCTTAGCTATTAGCGAAGTTAAAAGACATCGTGGGAGGAGACAGTTAGTTCTAGAAGACGTGAATATAGATGGGATAAGGGGTGGAGCGTGGATGTCTCATAGTTTTGGGTGGATAGGTTATGATTAGGCGCGACAAGTGTGATGGTGGTGGATTTTTGTGAGATAGAGAAATGTATACAAGTGACCAGCTGGAAAAGTCAAGATGCCGTAAATCAAAGGCTGAGATAAGATTTTACGACTATCAGTGAAGTAAACTTTGTTGGTTAACTGATAGGGCACATATGGTTTTGGATTGGGAAGATGTAAGTTTCAAGTTTTAGAGCAGGAATGCTCTGAGTTGCTTTGTTTTACTGAAGGTTTGTTAGCGCGGAGTTTCAAATTTTTATAGCTAGGACGACAGACACACTTGGCGAACACTACCCAGATATAAACTTTAAACGAAGACGTGTAGATTTTTACAACAGGGCGTTGTTTCCTGTTATGAAATTTTTCCTGAATCGCCTTTCATTTGGCGCGACGGCTGTTCGCCAGATGGGTCTGTTTCTTAATTTATATTTATATATGTATATATTCCTATTATAGTTATATTAGGAGAATATAAATCCACGAGAGGAAAAGACAATTTTGTTAGTTATATCTGCAGGATGTAACACAAGGTTTATTTTAAAAGAAAGTAAATTAAATTGTTCAATCAAAGTATTCGCCGTTGCTTTCTATAACTTTAAGTCATCTTTCAGGCGGCTGGTGAATTCCATCTCGGAAAAATGTTACGTCTTTGGACACGATACTCGTCAAGCCATTTTCGGATCTCATCCACTGATTGGAAGTGCATATCGGACAAGGCATGTTGCATCGACCGGAACAAGTGATAATCGGATGGAGCAATGTCTAGTGAATATGCCGAGTGCTGCAAGACGTCCCAGCCAAGACTCATTATGGTGTCTTTTGTATTGGAAGCAATGTGTGGCCTGGCGTTGTCATGCAACAATTTCACTGCACGTTCTCCTTTGCCAGTAT